>NW_024742702.1:0-9836 GCF_018991925.1 Homarus americanus
GCTATGGCCAAGTGCCGCCTTTACCTGTTCGGCCTTGGGCATTTCACCCTCATGACGGACCATCGCCCGCTTATACCCATTCTTAATCACTACACGTTGGACGCCATCGAAAATCCTCGCCTCCAACGTCTCAAAGAGAAGACCGCCCCTTACGTCTTTACAGCTGTGTGGCGCGCCGGGAAGCTTCTGTGCATACCAGACGCCCTCTCCCGAGCCCCTGTTAGTCGCCCCACACCTGAAGATGAAGTCGACTGTACCACGGCCGCTGCTCACGTTCGGTCTTTAGTGACACACACAGCCACTTCTCTTGCTGACAAGACGACGACGACGCCCTCCATCGAAGACGATAGGACTCTCCAGGAGCTTCGCATCGCCGCCGGTCAAGACCCGGCATACGTCCAACTCCTCGACTACGTCTCCGCTGGATTCCCCACCAACCGCTACGACATTCACGCCTCCGCCCTCCCCTTCTGGAAGCTAAGGGATAGCCTCTATGCGGACGGAGAGCTGGTGTTGTACGGCCCCAGGATCGTTGTTCCCGCTGCCCTCCGCCGGCGCACCTTACCCCGCCTCCATGACAGCCACCGCGGCGTTGAAGCCACCAGGCGCAGAGCCCGCCAGACCGTCTTCTGGCCTGGTATTGACGCCGATATTAAGAGCACGGTTGAGGCCTGTGAGCCTTGCCAGCAACTCCAGCCCACCCAGCAACAAGAGCCGTACCTGTGCAATGACCTCCCGAAGCGGCCCTTTGAGTCCGTGTCCGCCGACTTCTTTAATGTGGCCGGAAAGTCTTTCCTGGTGGTCGCCGACAGGCTCTCTGGATGGCCCGTGGTAGTTCCCTGTGGTCGGGACACCACCTCTTCCAGGGTCATCCGGATGTTTTGTTGCTTCCTCCGGGAAGTCGGAGTGCCTCTCCGCCTCCGAACCGACGGTGGGCCCCCGTTCAATAGCCACGAGTTCAAGAGCTTCGCCGAACGCTGGGGCGTCCACCACATCGTCACCTCCCCTCATTACCCGCAGGCGAATGGCCACGCCGAGGCAGCGGTAAAGTCCGTAAAATACCTCATCCTCAAGACAGCACCGACGGGGAACCTGGACTGCGAGGAGTTCGACAGGGGCCTACTGGAACTCCGTAACACCCCTACCCCCGCCGGACGCTCTCCTGCCCAGGTGTTGCATGGCCGCCCCCTTCGTACTTGTGTGCCTGCCCACCCCCAGTCCTTCTTAGATGAATGGCAGATCAAGGCGGACGAGTGTGACCGCCGTGAGGCTGCCCGGATGGCCCAAGTGACAAGCCACTATGACGCCCAAGCCCGCCCCCTTCCCAGGTTGGCCGTCGGCCAGCAAGTACGAATCCAGGACCCGACGTCACACTGCTGGGACAAGGTTGGGGTCGTCATGGGCCGTGGCGAGCCTCGTTCGTACCAAGTCCGCCTCCCCAGTGGTCGTGTGTGGTGGCGAAACAGACGCCACCTCCGCCCAGTGCCATCCTCTAGTGACGAACCTTCCTCCCCGTCCCCTGTGTCCCCTTGCCCAGACCAGGAACGAAGGTCGTCAATTGATCCTCCCATTGTCCCTCGCCGCTCCCCCCGACTAATGGAAAAAGAGTCCGTAGCCGCTCGAGATTGCACTACGAGCGTAAAGGGGGAGGGAGGTGTATAGATATGCACATACCAAGATATGGGAACACGCCTGACGCCAAGACTCCGTCACCATTCATTGTACCATTTATTCACATGTCTGTATTACTACATATTATTATAGCATGTCTGAAGTCTATGCTTATGTCTAATGCCTATGTCCATTTACTATGTCCCGATGTACTATGTCTGTACCGCGCTAATCGAGTAATTAGAAGACCTCATTAATTGTCCTAGTAATGTCTAGCAACTCTCCTTGCCTAGCTAGCTAATTTCCCTCAGATCGGCTTCGGCCTGCCTACGACGAGGAGTTCCTTGTGCTGGCTCCTGTTCCTGTACCGGTTGGCTATCACGCCAAGTCTTGTGCCACTTGTTGAATATATCTACTGCTCGTGCCCTGGAGTTTCAAGAACCTTGTCTAGGATTACATCCACCACAATTGCCATGACCCGGGGTGTGAGGGCCGGTTACCCTTTCAGTGCCATGAATCGCGGTGTGATGGCCGGGCACCCCTTCAGCTCCATGACCCGTGGTGTGAGGACCAGGAACCGCTTCAACCCCATGACCCCGGGTGTGAGGGCCGGGCACCCCTTTAGGTCCATGACCCGGGGTGTGAGGGCCGTGCACCACTTCAGCGACATGACCCGGGGTGTGAGGGCCGGTCACCCATTCAGTGCCATGAATCGCGGTGTGATGGCCGGGCACCCCTTCAGCTCCATGACCCGTGGTGTGAGGACCGGGAACCGCTTCAACCCCATGACCCGGGGTGTGAGGGCCGGGCATCCCTTTAGGTCCATGACCCGGGGTGTGAGGGCCGTGCACCACTTCAGCGACATGACCCGGGGTGTGAAGGATGGGCACCCTTTCAGTGCCATGAATCGGGGTGTGATGGCTTGTACCCCTTCAGCTCCATGACCCGTGGTGTGAGGACCGGGAACCGCTTAAACCCCATGACCCGGGGTGTGAAGGCCAGGCAACCCTTTAGGTCCATGACCCGGGGTGCGAGGGCCGTGCACCCCTTAAGTGACATGACCCGGGGTGTGAGGGCCGGGCACCCGTTTAGTTACATGACCCGGGGTGTGAGGGCCGGGCACCCCTCCAGCACCATGACCCGGAGTGTGAAGGCCGGGCACCCCTTCAGCACCTATGACACGGGGTGTGAGGGCCGCACCCTTTCAGTGCCATGACCTAGGAGGAGGGCTGGGCTTCCTTCAGTGACATGACCTGGGGTGTGAGGCCGGGCACCCTTTCAGTGTCATAAACCTGGTTGTGAGGGACGGGCTCCCCTTAAGTGCCATGAAACGGGGTGTGAGTGCCGAGCACCCATACAGTGCTTTGAAAAAGGGTGTGTGTGCCGGGCACCCTTTCACATGACCCGGGGTGTGAGCGCCGGGCACCCCACAAGTGACATGAACCAGGGAGTTAGGGCCGGGCACCCCTTCAGTGCCATGAGCCGGGGTGTGAGTGCCGGGCACCCCTTAGTTAAGGAACGGTGAGGCTGGCACCTTTACAGAGCTATGAACCGGAGGAGGCTGGGCACTCCTTCACATGACACAGGGGTGTGAGGGCTAGGCACCTTTTTCAGTGCCATGACCTGGGAAGGAGGGCCGGGCCTGATTTCTGAAAAGGCGAACGGGATGTAATGGCCGGGCACCTCCAGCACCATGACCTGGGGTGAGGCTGGCACCCCATCAGCACCATGACTCGGGGTGTGAGGGCCGGGAACCGCTTCAACCCCATGAACCGGGGTGTGAGGGCCGGGCACCCCTTTAGTGACATGATCCGGGGTGTGAGGGCCGGGCACCCGTCCGACACCATGACCCGGGGTTTGATGGCCGGGCACCCTTTCAGTACCATGAATCGGGGTCTGAAAGCCATGCACCCCTTCAGCACCATGACCCGGGGTGTGAGGGACAGGCACCCCTTCAGTGCCATGACCCGGGGTGTGAGGGCCGGGAACCCCCACAGTGACATGACCTGGGGTGTGAGGGCCGGGCACACCAGACATGACCCGGGGTGAGGGCCGGGAACCCCATCAGCACCATGACCCGGAGTTTGAGGGCCGGGCACCCCTCCGACACCATGAACCGGGTTTTGAGGGCCGGGCACCCTTTCAGTGCCATAAATCGGGGTGTGAAAGCCAGGCAGCCCTTCAGCACCATGACCCGGGGTGTGAGGGACAGGCACCCCTTCAGTGCCATGACCCGGGGTGTTAGGGCCGGGAACCCTTCAGTGACATGACCCGGGGTGTGAGGGCCGGGAACCGCTTCAACCCCATGACCCGTGGTGTGAAGGCCGGGCACCTTTAGGTCCATGACCCGGGGTGTTAGGGCCGTTCACCCCTTCAGTTCCAAGACCCGGGGTGTGAGGGCCGGGCACCCCTTCAGTGTCATGAACCGGGGTGTGAGGGCCGGGCACCCCTACAGTGCTGCGAACCGGGGTGTGAGGGCCGGGCACCCCTTCACATGACCCGTTGTGTGAGGGTCGGGCACCCCTTCAGTGAAATGAATCGGGGTGTGAGGGCCGGGCACCCCTTCAGTGACATGACTGGGGTGTGAGGGACAGGCACCTTCAGTGCCATGACCTGGGGTGTGAGGGCCGGGAACCCCTTCAGTGACATGACCTGGGGTGTGAGGGGGCACCCCTTCAGCACCATGACGCAGAGTGTTAGGGCCGGGCTCGATTTCAGTGCCAAGAATCGGGGTGTGAGGGTCGGGCACCCCTCCAGTGTCATGACCCGGGGTGTGAGGGCCGGGCACCCCTCCAGCCCCATGACCCGGGGAGTGAGGGCCGGGAACCGCTTCAACCCCATGACCAGTGGTGTGAGGGCCGGGCAACCCTTTAGGTCCATGACCGGGGTGTGAGGGCCGTGCACCCCTTCAGGGCCATGACCCGGGGTGTTAGGGCCGGGAATCCCTTCAGTGTCATGAACCGGGGTGTGAGGGCAGGGCACCCTTTAAGTGCCATGAAACGGGGTGTGAGGGCTGGGCACCCCTACAGTGCTGCGAACCGGGGTGTGACCCGGGCACCCCTTCAGCACCATGACCCGGGGTGTGAGGGCTGGGCAGCCCTTCAGGGTTATGACCCGGGGTGTGAGGACCGTGCACCCCTTCAATGACATGACGCGGGGTGTGTGGGCCGGACACCCTTTCAGTGCCATGACCCGGGGTGTGCGGGCCGATCACTCCTTCGGTGCCATGACCCGGGGTGTGAGGGCCGGGCACCCCTTCAGCCCCATGACCCGAGTTGTGAGGGCAAGACCACCCGTTTAGGTCTATAACCAGCTGTGTGAGGGCCGGTCACACCTTCAGTGCCATGGCCAGGGGTGTGACGGCCGGGCACCGCTTCAGTGCCATGACCCGGCGTGTGAGGGCCGGGCACCCCTTTAGTGCTATGAGCTGGGGTGTGAGGGTCGGGCACCCCTTTAATGCCATGTAACGGGGTGTGAGGACCGGGCACCCCTACAGAGCTATGAACCGGGGTGTGAGAGCCGGGCACCCCTTCACATGACACGGGGTGTGAGGGCCGGGAACCCTTTCAGTGCTATGACGCGGGGTGTGAGGTCCGGGCACCCTTTCAGTGACATGACCCCGGGTGTGAGGGCCGGGCACCCCTTCAATGACATGACCCTGGGTGTGTGGGCTGGGCACCCTTTCAGTGCCATGACCCAGGGTGTGAGGGCCGGGCACCCTTTCAGTGCCATGAAACGGGGTGTGAAGGCCTGGCACCCTTACAGTGCTGTGAACTGGGGTGTGAGGCCCGGGCACCCCTTCCCATGACCCGGGGTGAGAGGGCCGGGCACCCCTTCAGTGCCATGAATCTGGGTGTGAGGGCCGGGCACCCCTTCAGCACCATGACCCGGGATGTGAGGGCTGGGCACCCATTCAGTGCCATGAACCGGGGTGTGAGGGCCGGTCACTCCTTCAGTGCCATGACCCGGGGTGAGAGGGCTGGGCACCCCTTCAGCCCCATGACCAGGGATGTGAGGGCCGGGCACTCGTTTAGGTCTATGACCAGGGGTGTGAGGGCCGGGCATACCTTCAGTGACATGACCGGGGGCGTCAGGGCCGGGCACCCTTTCAGTGCCATGACCCGGGGTGTGAAGGCTGGCCATCCCTTCAGTGACATGACCCGGGGCGTCAGTTACGGGCACCCCTTCAGTGTCTTGACCCGGGGTGTCAGGGCCGGACACCCCTCCAGCACCATGGCCCGTGGTTTGACGGCCGGGCACCGTTTCACTGCCATGACCCGGGGTATTAGGGCCGGGCACCACTTCAGTGCTATGACCCGGGGTGTGAGGTCCGAGCACCCTTTCAGTGCCATGATCCGGGGTGTGTGGGCCAGCCACTCCTTCAGTGCCATGACCCGGGGTGTGACGGCCGGGCACCCCTTCAGCCCCATGTCCCGAGGTGTGAGGGCCGGCGACCCATTTAGGTCTATAACCAGGTGTGTGAGGGCAGGGCACACCTTCAGTGCCATGGCCAGGGGTGTGACGGCTAGGCACCGCTTTAGTGACATGACCCGGGGTGTGAGGGCCGGTCACTCCTTCAGTGCCATGACCCGGGGTGTGAGGGCTGGGCACCCCTTCAGCCCCATGACCCGGGATGTGAGGGCCGGGCACTCGTTTAGGTCTATGGCCAGGGGTGTGAGGGCCGGGCACCCCTTCAGTGCTATGACCCGGGGTGTGAGGGCCGAGCACCCTTTCAGTGCCATGACCCGGGGTGTGAGGGCCAGCCACTCCTTCAGTGCCATGACCTGAGGTGTGACGGCCGGGCACCCCTTCAGCCCCATGTCCCGAGGTGTGAGGGCCGGCCACCCGTTTAGGTCTATAACCAGGTGTGTGAGGGCCGGGCACACCTTCAGTGCCATGGCCAGGGGTGTGACGGCTGGGCACCGCTTCAGTGACATGACCCGGGGTGTGAGGGCCGGCCACCCCTTCAGTGACATGACCCGGGGCGTCAGTTACGGGCACCCCTTCAGTGCCATGAGCCGGGGTGTGAGGGCCGGGCACCCCTTGAGTGCCATGAAACGGGGTGTGAGGGCCGGGCACAACTACAGAGCTATGAACCGGGGTGTGAGGGCCGGGCACCCCTTCACATGACACGGGGTGTGAGGGCCGAGCACCCGTTTAGGTCTATAACCAGGTGTGTGAGGGCCGGGCACCGCTTCAGTGCCATGTCCCGGGGTGTGAGGGCCGGGCACCCCTTTAGTGCCATGAGCAGGGGTGTGAGGGCCGGGCACCCCTTTAGTGCCATGAAACGGGGTGTGAGGCCTGGGCATCCCTACAGAGCTATGAATCGGGATGTGAGGGCCGGGCACCACTTCACATGACACGGGGTGTGAGGGCCGGGCAGCCCTTCATATGACACGGGGTGTGAGGGCCGGGCACTTTTCAGTGCCATGACCCGGGGTGTGAGGGCCGGGCTCGATTTCAGTGCCATGAATCGGGGTGTGAGGGCCGGGCACCCCTCCAACACCATGATCCGGGGTATGAGGGCCGGGCACCCCTTCAGTGCTATGACCCGGGGTGTGAGGGCCGGGCACCCTTTCAGTGACATGACACCGGGGTGTGAGGTCTTGGCACCCTTTCAATGACATGACCCTGGGTGTGTGGGCCGGGCACCCTTTCTGTGCCATAACCCGGGATGTGAGGGCCGGTCACCCTTCAGGTGCTGACCCGGGGTGTGAGGGCGGGGCACACCAGCCGACCCGGGGTGTAAAGGCTGGCACTGTTTAGGTCTATGACCAGGTGAGGCTGTGCACTCTGTTTAGGTCTATGACCAGGGTGAGGGCTGGGCACCCCATCAGCACCATGACCTGGGGGTGTGATGGCTGGGAACCCCTTCAACCCCATGACCCGGGGTGTGAGGGCCGGGCACCTCTCAGCCACCATGACCCTGGGTGTGAGGGCCGGGCACCCTTTCAGTGCCATGAATCCGGGTTTGAAAGCCGCGCACCCCTTCAGCATCATGACCCGGGGTGTGAGCGCCAGGCACCCCTTCAGTGCCATGACCCGGGTTGTGAGGGCCGGGCAACCCTTCAGTGACATGACCCTGGGTGTGAGGACCGTGCAGCCCTTCAGTACCATGACCCGGGGTGTGAGGGCTAGGCAGTGTTACAGCTGGGCACCCTTTCAGTGACATGATCCAGGGTGTGAGGGCCGGGCACCCTTTCAGTGACATGATCCAGGGTGTGAGGGCCGGGCACCCCTTCAATGACATGACCCGGGGTGTGTGGGCTGGGCACCCTTTCAGTGCCATGAACCGGGGTGTGAGGGCCGGTCACTCCTTCAGTGCCATGACCCGGGGTGTGAGGCCCGGGCACCCCTTTAGTGCAATGAAACGGGGTGTGAGGGCAGGGCACCCCTACAGAGCTATGAACCGCGGTGTGAGGGCTGGGCACCCCTTTAGTGCCATGACACGGGGGTGTGAGTGCCGGGCAACCCAACAGAGCTATGAATCGGGGTGTGAGGGCCGGGCACCACTTCACATGACACGGGGTGTGAGGGCCGGGCACCCTTCCATATGACACGGGGTGTGAGGGCCGGGCACCTTTTCAGTGCCATGACCCGGGGTTTGAGGGCCGGGCACCCCTTCAGTGCCATGAATTGGGGTGTATGCGCCGGGCACCCCTTCAGCAATATGACCCGGGGTGTGAGGGCCGGGCTCGATTTCAGTGCCATGAATCGGGGTGTGAGGGCTGGGAACCCCTCCAGCACCATAACCCTGGGTATGAGGGCCGGGCACCCCTTCAGTGCTATGACCCGGGGTGTGACGGCCGGGCACCCTTTCAGTGACATGACCCGGGGTGTGAAGGGCGGGTACCCCTTCAATGACATGACCCGGGGTGTGTGGGCCGGACACCCTTTCAGTGCCATGACCCGGGGTGTGAGGGCCGATCACTCCTTCAGTGCCATGACCCGGGGTGTGAGGGCTGGGCACCCCTTCAGCCCCATGACCCGAGGTGTGAGGGCCGGCCACCCGTTTAGGTCTATAACCAGGTGTGTGAGAGCCGGGCACACCTTCAGTGCCATGGCCAGGGGTGTGACGGCCGGGCACCGCATCAGTGCCATGACGCAGGGTGTGAGGGCCGGGCACCCCTTTAGTGCCATGAGCCGGGGTGTGAGGGCCGGGCACCCCTTTAGTGCCATGAAACGGGGTGTGAGGGCCAGGCATCCCTACAGAGCTATGAACCGGGGTGTGAGGGCTGGGCACCCCTTTACATGACACGGGGTGTGAGGGCCTAGCACCTTTCCAGTGCCATGGCCCGGGGTGTGAGGGCCGGGCTCGATTTTAGTGCCATGAATTGGGGTGTGAGGGCCGGGTACCCCTCCAGCACCATAACCCGGGGTATGAGGGCCGGGGACCCCTTCAGTGCTATGACCCGGGGTGTGAGGGCCGGGCACCCTTTCAGTGACATGATCCAGCTTGTGATGGCCGGGCACCCCTTCAATGACATGACCCGGGGTGTGTGGGCTGGGCACCCTTTCAGTGCCATGAACCGGGGTGTGAGGGCTGGGCACCCCTTCAGTCCCATGACCCGGGATGTGAGGGCCGGGCACTCGTTTAGGTCTATGACCAGGGGTGTGAGGGCCGAGCATACCTTCAGTGCCATGGCCAGGGGTGTGACGGCCGGGCACCGATTCAGTGCCATGACCCGGGGTGTGAGGGCCGGGCTCCCCTTTAGTGCAATGAAACGGGGTGTGAGGGCAGGGCACCCCTACAGAGCTACGAACCGCGGTGAGAGGGCCGGGCACCCTTCACATGGACACGGTGGGGAGGGCCGGGCACCCTTTCAGTGCCATGAATCGGGGTGTGATGACCGGGCACCCCTTCAGCTCCATGACCCGTGGTGTGAGGACTGGGAACCGCTTCAACCCCATGACCCTGGGTGTGAGGGCCGGGCACCCCTTTATGTCCCTTCCCTGGGTGCGATGGCCGTGCACCCCTTCAGTGACATGACCCGGGGTGTGAGGGCCGGGCACCCCTTTAGTGTCATAACTTTGGGTGTGAGGGCCGGGCACCCTTCCAGCACCATGACCCGGAGTGTGAGGGCCGGGCACCCCTTCAGTGTCATGAACCGGGGTGTGACGGACGGGCACCCCTTCAGTGCTATGAACCGGGGGTGTGAGGGCCGGGCACCCTTTCAGTGCCAGGAATTGGGGTGTGAGGGCCGGGCACCCTTTCAGTGCCATGA
>NW_024742703.1:0-10000 GCF_018991925.1 Homarus americanus
CATTTCCGTGAATGTAGTATATCAAGCAGAGTATGAATATAATATCATTGTAATATAACAGTTTTTTAACCGAAAACTATTAAAAAAACGAGTAACATCTCTTGAACATTGGAAGGTTAGGTAAAGTCTTTTGTTTTCGTCATGTATTTTATCCTATTTTACATTGAAATACATCACGTTTCAGCAAAACTACTATTTATTTCTGAGAATATATTCATTCAGGCACAGTTTAGGTAAAATATACATGTGCTGTAACATTTTTTTAATTGAAAACGATTCGAAAAACACGTACCCTCTAGCCCTGTTCAAGGAGAAGACTGGGTGGAGCTGTTTGGTGCTTAAGACGATGACAAGGAAAATGATTTTGATGGATTTAAATGAAAATATTCAGAAAGACCCTGGCACTGTCAAGGAAAGTGGCTGCTGAAGGCTTCCAGGACATGGCAGAGGACGAGATTAGGGAGCTAATTGAAGAGCACGACACTGAGCTGACCGAGGAGGATATACAGGAGTTAGTAGACTCAGGCAAGGAAGAGGAAGGGAAAGAGGATGAGGAAGAGCACCAAGAAATAACATTGGAGAAGTTGGGAGAGATGACCAGGAATATTGAGGCACTGAAAAACCTGGCCTATAGTATGGACCCCTCCATGGTGCGTGCCCTGAAATTCATGAGAGGGATGGATGACGTTTTCGCTCCATACAAAAACATCATGGAAGAAATGAATGAAAGAGATGACAACTCCCCATCACCATATTCTTTGATCACCGAAGGAGAGATTTAACACCATCAATCACTGGCGGCAGTGAGGAAGCAGCTGAATCCACCGTCGCCCCCACTTCACCACCTGTTATGGAATTGAGTGACGATGAGCCCGAGGACCCCCGTCCAGTCGCCGAGGATAGGTACTGTACAGTAAAGTGAAATTTTTATCTCTTTTTTTTATTAGCTTTTCTTGCCATGATTATTGTTTGTAAAAATGCACAGCACAGTACAGTTCAGTACTGTCCATAGGAAGTGGAGGTGCAGTTATTCACAAAACATTTGTGTTTGTTGTCGGCAGTAGGGAGGAGGTGGAGGTGGAGGAGGGAGCGAGTTGGGAGGAGTGGTGACCTTGGACGCAGGAGCAGGAACGAGATGCCAGCCAGTACATTACGGGTGTATTAATTGTTTTTATAGCTATTTTTGCATTTTAATATTAAATACTGTACATTACGTTTCAACAAAACTACCATTTATTTCTGAGAACATGGAAATGTAATATTTTTGCTGAAATGATGTACGTATTACAGTGGAACGTGGGATAAAATTGTGACGAAAGCAAATGACTTTCTCTTTCTTTCGTTCAAAAGATGTTACCGTAATCGCTTTTCGAATGGTTTTCAGTTGTGGGATTATAAGGCTAATGATAGGATAGAATATTATTGTAATACAGTACGAGTACAACAGTTTTTTAACTGAAAACCATTCGAAAAGCGATTACGGTAAAATCTTTTGAATAACGAAAGAAAGCGAAAGTCATTTGCTTTCGTCACAATTTTATCCCACTTTCCACTGTAATATGTACATCATTCCAGCAAAAATATTACATTTCTATATTTATTTCTGAGAATACGTATATTCATTCAGTCACAGTTAAGGTAAAATATACTTGTGATGTAATATTTTAATGAAAATACGGTATCGTAGTTTTCTTTTGTTTCAAATTTAATTAACAAAGATTGATGTTTCAAATGTAATGAACAAAAATTTATGTCCAGTATCTATAAATAAACTTTAATAAATGAATACTTTATGTTTTACATCGTCCTGTGCTACCATACCATGGATTTGGCTACTTTGGGCTTGCTATGATGACGCAAGAGATCTGCCCTGGCAACTGTACCGACACTCACAGCTGGTGGTGCGTTGGTGCATCGTTTCCATTGTTTACTGGTAGTTACTGGTAAATATTTTTCAACCTAATGAAACTATTACCCTTTTAGAGGTCGACCCCCAATTTTTTGCCAAATAATATGGTCTTAAAAACCCTAACTGGCTACACAAGAAGAATATCGGCACAAGGTAAAATGTGTTTTTTTTAAATATATACGCGGATTTTTAACATCCACGGCTATCTCTGTTAAGGGCCGACTGTATTGTGTTGACTTGAAGTTATTACCGGTAATTCTTAATACACTATAATCCTACAAATGTAAGAAAATAAACTTGTTACCAGTATTAATTTTTTTACAAAATGAGAATATTATTCTGTTGACTTGAAGAAGTTAAGTTATTAATTTTTGACAAACTGTACTAATCCTATAAGAGCATTTATGTTACATTTCATTATTACGTTTGGATTTGTGCACTCAAATGTAAGATATGTTACCAGTTTTCTTTGATTTTACAGAAAGAATATTATTGTGTTAAATTCCATTGGTGCATCTACTGCATAAATATCTTAATGCCAATTTTCTGTTTATTATCCTGAATAAGCTTTGGTTGAAAAATACTGTTTTTATGGTTTAAAAATACTATTTTATTGCAATTAGTAAAAAAAAAAAATTGATTTAAATAAAAAAATCCGATTTAAATCAAATAAATCGATTTTCTTTATTTAAAAAAAAAAATCATGATTTTTTCCAACCCTGATATATACACATATAAAACATACCAGTTTGGGGTGTACTGTGTTCTGGCAATGATATACAGTAAAAGTCCAAAAATCCGGATGCCAGAAATCCGGACCACCCGAGAATCCGGACTTTTCAAAAACTATTTTTTTTTTTAGCGGGCTTTTGTAATAATAATAATAATAATAATAATAATTAACGGTTTATTGAAAGAGCTTGGCAGCCAGAAGGCTGAAAATATACAGTTACATATTCGTGGAATGGGTTACGAATTACAAATAATATACAAGTAACATGAGTGACACAAATAAGACATATAATAACTAGATGGGGAAATCAACTGGTTAAAGTTCTACCAAAATATAGTGACAGTGCAAGGAGTAGTGTTTATCAGAGTAATAAATCGATTTATTACAAGTTATTGACACCATAATGGTTAGAATCAAATGTCTTATAGCGATCAGTCAAAACGAGCAAGGCTGGATGCGGTTAAAGTCAACAAATTTTACTAGATCTCAGGTGGTAGTAGGATGGTGTCGGGGATGGTGTAGAAGCTTCTTACCAAATTTGCAGATGAGGTTGTGGTGATGGTCATGGAGACGAAGGCCTAAAAGCGAGCGCTTTCGATATGTGGAGTAGGAAGGGGAGAGAGAATAATCTTGCACACCCTCTTTGCGCACACTTTTTTCTAGGTGTTTACGCTAGTGGCATTTAGGGAGGAAAATTATGTGTAAAGTGTTAGGTGAGCTTGGGAAGTATGGAAATTGCTGTGTAAACACTGAGGGAGCTCTGTGCAGGAACTCCTGTACCGAGCCCATGAGAGGGATTTTAAAACTGAAGATTTTGATAACTTTCACTATTTTGTGTTTTTAATTTAGTTTGTTGTCTATGGTGACGCCGAGGAGCTTCGTGGAATCTACAACCTGGAGTGTGTTCGGACCTAGAGTAATGGAAGGAGGTGGGACAATGTCGGAGGAGAGTTTGATGTGCATAACCATGGTCTTGGTATGGTTGATGGTGACATGGTTGTTGGTGGCCCAGTTTTGGAGACTGTGTATGTGCGCATGCGTGAGCGCCACAGCTGCACAGCACAGCGACAACAAGCGACCCCGTGGTCGCCACTTTAAAACGAGCAATCAAACTGTGACAGCATACCGTATATACTCGTCTATAACCTCCCCTCGTTTATAGGTCAACCCTGATTTTTTGACCAAGAAATCGTTAATTCATGATATTCCTCGTTTATAGTTCGACCCACGTTTTTGAGGGTAATGGAACAACAAAACCTTCAGTAAAAACACTACATCCTATAAACCGAGGCTCGCCGTGCCTGAAACACGAGTGCCGAAGGCAAATTGTTTACCATTTATTATTACGACACTTTACACTGAAACGCTGGTAGTTTCAACAAAAATATTGTATATTTCCATTCAAATATTTATTCAAGTCAATTAGGAGGGAATATTATTGTAATACAGTTTCTTAACTAAACCATTCGAAAAGCGATTACGGTAACATCTTTTGAACGAAAGAAAGCGAAAGTCATTGTTTTCGTCACAATTTGATCCCAATTTCCACTGTAATACGTACGTAATTTCAGCAAAAACATTACATTTCCGTGAATGTATTATATCAAGCACAGTATGAATATCATATCATTGTAATATAACAGAATTTTAACCGAAAACTATTAAAAAAACGAGTAACATCTCAAGAACATCGGAAGCTTAGGTAAAGTCTTTTGTTTTCGTCATGTATTTTATCCTATTTTACATTGAAATACATCACGTTTCAGCAAAACTACTATTTATTTCCGAGAATATATTCATTCAGGCGCAGTTTAGGTAAAATTTACGAGTGATGTAATAATTTTTTAACTGAAAACGATTCGAAAAACACGTACCCTCTAGCCCTGTTCAAGGAGAGGACTGGGAGAAGCTGTTTGGTGCTGCAGACGATGAAAAGGAAAATGATTTTGATGGATTTTAATGAAAATATTAAGAAATATGATATCGTAGTATTTATTCAAGTCAATTAGGATAGAATATTATTGTAATACAGTGATTTCTGCTATAACGCGTGTTTTGATAACGCGAATTTGCTCTAACGCGATTTATGAATTAGGAACGATATTTGTATAACGCGAACGCTTGTTTGCTATAACGCGATTTTTGCTTACTATTTCTCCAATTTTGTGGTACGTATTAACTGTGAATATAGTAAAGAAGAATATCAACAAGAAGCGTTCTGGTGATAGAATTCCTGGTGATGATCGTAAAAGAAAGGATATAACACTTGAAGAGAAGCTCGATTTTATCAACCTCAAAATCACCCTTCTCCCCCATCAAGTAAAGTGTTACATTTACTGTATGATTTCATTATTAGATGTGAATGTAACATTTAATTAGACTGTGCTATCCTTTGTGTTAGGCTAACTACTAAATTTTTTCGATTTCGAGTAATCTGCACCTAACCCTATTTTCTCCATAAGCCCTGTTATTTCTATTACGCGATTTTCTATAACACGATATTTTACAAGAACACAATTATCGCGTTATAGCAGAACTACCTGTACAACAGTTTTTTAACTGAAAACCATACGAAAAGCGATTACGGTAACATCTTTTGAACGAAAGAAAGGGAAAGTCATTGTTTTCGTCACGATTTTTTCCCACTTTCCACTGTAATACGTATGTCATTTCAGCAAAAATATTACATTTCCGTGAATGCATTATATCAACCACAGTATGAATAGAATACCATTATAATATAACAATATTTTGAGTCCTACTCTTTCCATTTACAGAGTACTGTACAAGCCCATAATAATGGCTCCTAAAGTAGATAAACTTCGTTGTGTGAAGAGAAAGAAGAACACGTTGAAATTGAGTGACAAACTTGAAATAATTAAGAAACTAGAACATGGTGTGAGCAATACTGTTCTAATGGAAACATACGACATTGGAAAGTATACAATTTATGATATAAAAATGGCAAAGAAAAAAATTCTAGAATTCACAGCTTTTTCATTAAAACTGCTCGTTTTGATAAATGAAGCATGCTATATTTGCTGATGAATAAACTATCAAAATGTACCTGCTCATCTCTTCTTTATTCCTCCTTAAATTTGAATTTTAAAAGTACTGCCTGAGAATCCGGAAAATCCGAAAATCCGGACCAACCCAATCCCCAAGCAGTCCGGATTTTTGGACTTCTACTGTATACTGTACAGTGAGTTCTGCTATAACGCGTGTTTTGATAACGCGAATTTGCTCTAACGCGATTTATGAATTCGGAACAATATTTGTATAACGCAAACGCTTGTTTGCTATAACGCGATTTTTGCTTACTATTTCTCCAATTTTGTGGTATTAACTGTGATTATGGTAAAGAAGAATATCTCCAAAAAGCGTTCTGATGATAGAATTCCCGGTGATTATCGTAAAAGAAAGGATATAACACTTGAAGAGAAGCTCGATGTAATCAACCTCAAAATCACCCTTCTCCCCCATCAAGTTACATTCATATTTTTTCAAGGTAAAGTGTTACATTTACTGTATGATTTCATTATTAGATATGAATGTAACATTTATTTAGACTGTGCTATCCTTTGTGTTAGGCTAACTACTAAATTTTTTCGATTTCGAGTAATCTGCACCTAACCCTATTTTCTCCATAAGCCCTGTTATTTCTATTACGCGATTTTCTATAACACGATATTTTACAAGAACACAATTATCGCGTTATAGCAGAACTGAGTTTGTAGTAATCCATCGATGAACTCCAACAACGAACATTATTTTTTTTTTACTAATTTATTGTTTCTTTATTATACAAGTATTAATGATATTCTTTATTTCAGGGGTTTAGATGCATATTTATGCAGTTTTTTTTACAATTTTTACAATTTTATATTATATTTTTCAGTGTTAAGTGGTTGTATTTGGGGGCCTGGAACGGATTAATCCTATAACGAACGAATGCTATAACGAACAAGGTTCTAGAACCAATTAGATTCGTTTTAGCATACCCCACTGTATATACATATAAATATACAGCTAAACCCCGACTTACGACTGCTTGGATTTACGACTGTCGGGACTTACGACCGCCACAGTTGTGACCATTTTTTTTTTAAATGGCGCACGCATTTTCTATACCGAAACGTTTCCAGTTAATGTAGTCTCCATGTATAATTAGAAAATTATGGGGGCCCCATGTGCATTCAGCTGACTACATTAAACGTACGTGCTCAGTCACACTGTATCCATTCCTCATTATTTATTACTTTCACTGTACTGTATCCATTCCTCATCATTTATTACTTTTACTGTACAGTGAGTTCTGCTATAACGCGTGTTTTGATAACGCGAATTTGCTCTAACGCAATTTATGAATTAGGAACGATATTTGTATAACGCGAACGCTTGTTTGCTATAACGCGATTTTTGCTTACTATTTCTCCAATTTTGTGGTACAGTGGGGTATGCTATAACGAATCTAATTGGTTCTAGAACCTTGTTCGTTATAGCATTCGTTCGTTATAGGATTAATCCGTTAATCCGTTCCAGGCCCCCAAATACAACCACTTAACACTGAAAAATATAATATAAAATTGTAAAAATTTTAAAAAAGTGCATAAATATGCATCTAAACCCCTGAAATAAAGAATATCATTAATATTTGTAATAAAAAAACAATAAATTAGAAAAAAAAAAAAAATTAAATAATGTTTGTTGTAGGAGTTTCGTTCGTTATAGCATTCTCAATTTTATAGGTAAAACCGTTCGTTATAGGAATATTCGTAGTAGGATCCGTTCGTTATAGCATACCCCACTGTATTAACTGTGAATATAGTAAAGAAGAATATCAACAAGACGAGTTCTGGTGATAGAATTCCCGGTGATGATCGTAAAAGAAAGGATATAACACTTGAAGAGAAGCTTGATTTTATCAACCTTAAAATCACCCTTCTCCCCCATCAAGTAAAGTGTTACATTTACTGTATGATTTCATTATTAGATATGAATGTAACATTTATTTAGACTGTGCTATCCTTTGTGTTAGGCTAACTACTAAATTTTTTCGATTTCGAGTAATCTGCACCTAACCCTATTTTCTCCATAAGCCCTGTTATTTCTATTATGCGATTTTCTATAACACAATATTTTACAAGAACACAATTATCGCGTTATAGCAGAACTACCTGTACTGTATTTCATTGTAGATTTTTTATTTAAATTTTTTTTTATATCTATGTCGGACTTACGACCTGGATTTGGGTCCCTCACCCCGTTGGCAAAATTAAGTCTGGCACAATATATATATATATATATATATATATATATATATATATATATATATATATATATATATATATATATATATATATATATATATATATATATATATATATACAGTCAACCCTCACTTTACGCGGTCCCACATTCCGCGTTTCCACGTTTACGCGGTGCCCTGCCAGAACCCAGGATGCTCACATTCCGCGGTGGGTGTACCCCTTTACACGGTGAAGTATAATTTTTTTAATTTAGCTCATAAAATTCATACAAATTATCCGGCCAGAATATAATTTACATTGCTGGAATTCTTACAATTTGATGATCATTTTGAATATACAGTTTTACCCCGCTTAACGCGCTTTCACTTAACGCGTTTTATCATATACGCGGTGCCTTGCCAAAGCTGAACTTTCACTTAACGCGGGTTTTTCCACAGCTACGCGGTGAGTGTCCGGCTCGGATGCTATTTTTAGATTTTGACCACGCGCCACGCGCCACCCACCCGCCCTCCTGCCTGCCTGCCTCTCCCTCCTCCTCCCTCCGCTTGGGTAAGCGGCGCGGTAAGGTTGCGCAGTGTGTGTCTTTGTTGCGTTATCACTGACGTCATATGACGTATCAGACCTGTGATTGGCCATGCATCCCTACCCTCCTCTGCTGCTAGCTGTAATTGGCTTAAAGTATTATGACGTGTCCACCCGGGGGAGGGAGGGAGGGAGGAAAGACGACGCTTGACCTTGCCGCGGCAGTTTCATCCCTCAAGGCCACTCCGTGTAAACGCGCATCCATTGTTCCGTAAAATGGCTTCCGCCGGACCACCACCCCCAGAGAAAAACCTTTCCTTACCTGCAAAGCATAACAGATTTCTTCACCCGCAACCCACCACAGCCAGCCCATGCCAGTGATAGCGACAGTGAAGTTGACTTTGAGGGATTTGTCAGGGAAGCCCTGACAACTGTAAGTGACAGTGATGATGATTCACCTAGTAATGGTGATTCACCCAAGGGCCAGTAATCTGCCCTCTGCCTCGGAACCAGCCTCCATCCCCATATGCCGACCCATCTCTTCTACTACCGTAAGTGTTACACAAAATTTTTAGTTTTCTAACCTAACCTTTATTTTTCCGATGTTAACCTTTATCTTTCCTAACCTAACCTCTTCTATATTACTTGTTTTTTCATACCATCATAAAGTTAAGATAAAATTTTTACTACAACATAGTTGTGTCGTCAAACAGTGGAGTTTGGGGATCGGCCTGGACTCCATTTCAATTAATCCCATATGTTATGTTGTTCACTTTACGCGTTCCTCACTTTCCGCGGGACCCTCCGGGTTACATTAACCGCGTAATATGAGGACCAACTGTAAACATCATAGATTTTGCATTAGACATACAAATTTTAGATATAATGTTTACTCTTGAGTAAATATGTTATCTTTTGTGCAAAATATATGATATTTATATTCAAAATATTCCTGGTCTTACAAGGAATCCAGCAATGTCAATTATATTATCCTAACTTTAGTCTGATTTATTATTTATTACTAAAAAGGTAAACAGTCTGGTATTCCCACACAGTTATCTAGTAGGGACGTTGGTGGGGGGTGGGGGGAGGGAGGGAGGGACCAGTGACCGACCATCTGTTACCGTGTGAAGAATATTTTTTTTTTTATTAACTGAAGATTTTTATTGTAGCTCATAAAATTCATACAAATTACCCGGCCAGAATATAATTTTCATTGCTGGAATTCTTACAATTTGGTGATCATTTTGAATATAAACATCATATATTTTGCATAAGACATAAAATTTTTAAATAAAATGTTTAATCTGAGTAAGTATGTTATCTTTTGTGCAAAATATATGACGTTTATATTCAAAATATTCCTGGTCTTACAAGGAATCCAGCACTGTCAATTATATTATCCTAACTTTAATCTGAGGTATTATTTAATACAAAATGTTAAAATCTAAATTTTTCACCCAACATCTCTTGAAGGGAGGATTGGTGGGGGGTGGGGGGGAGGGTTGGGACTGACCGCGCGGTTGGAAGAGGGGGAGGAGGCAAGGTGGGGTACTTTGATTGACA
>NW_024742704.1:0-28474 GCF_018991925.1 Homarus americanus
AAGACACTTTGACGGAGGCGGTTACGTACAACAGGAAAGCTCTGATAACATATAATGTACAGTATATACCGTTTAAGTTGCGTCAGCAGCTCTATACACCACTTATTGACCTACTCATTCACTGCCGCAGAAATATTTACTTCTAACAGGTTTCTATATGGTTCCCATTCATTATAATACGACCTTGTAAAATCAAATGATCTAAATTAAACTAAACTTATCCAAATTAAACTTATTAGCTAACAAATCCTTCTAAAACACGATATATGTAAATCAAAAGTTCTAAATTCAACTTAACTTATCGTAATATAACTATTATAACTAAACCATTTTAATTAAACCTAACCTAAACACCTCAAGTGCCACAAACAGAAGGAAAAAACACCTTTAATATTATCGTGTAAGAAGACCCTGGAACCCACTAACTCAAGGTAATGCATCTATATCAATCTACCTGCGTCGGAAGCTCTATACGTGACTATGATCGTTACCCACTGCTGGAGAACAATGCACCAATTTACGATTTATTTATTTTACTTTTCATTTATTTTTTATTCTTATCCATACTAAACACTGCCCATTGTGGTTCCACAATATTTTGTTCCAATCTCGATCTCAAAAATAAATCCATAAGCATAAATAAATAAATAAATAAAACAAGCATCTTTGGTTTTTCTAACCCATGAGCTGTGCGTCTTCATTATATACTTCAACATTACTGTAAACTAAGGCTAGAGAGGATGTGTACAGTACTAGTGGAGCCAAGACGAGAAGGTATTTCAAATCCCTAAAGGGTTTTACAAGTGGAGAGTCTTACAAGTGGAGGGTCTTACAGGTGGAGGGTCTTACAAGTGGATGGTCCTACAGGTGGAGGATTTTAATAAGGATAAATACAGCAAGTCTTACAGTTGAATCAGCCAAGTCGAGGAAAACTCTTAAGAGTCATGTAACTTCTACCTGATGTTACCTGTAATCAAGCTAAGGTATATGTAAGAAGAATATTATCTCGTTAATATCCATTCCTCTTCCACTATCCTGCGAGGTGGTGTATTAATAGGCACAGATACTCATGATAAAGAAGGAATAAAGAGAAAGACGCAAGATACCAATAAAATGCGACAGAATATACCTACACATGCGTAATCCTAACCCATCCCAACCCAACCCAACCCTATCCTACCCTCAGCTTCACCACAGTACACAAAGTCATTCTTGGTATCAGAGTGACGCATAAACACTCTGTATCGCCTAAGACACATTTGAATCGGATGGTTCGTTGACGGTTTTATTTCTTCGGTATAAACCAGTGAAGCAATTAGTTCGTGGGAACAGCGAGTCAAAATACTTCACATCAGCTTCGTTTACGACCTCCAGCTGATATTTACTTCTGTTGTCTATATCAATCACATTTTATAATGAAACAAAAATATGGTTAGTTACTTATAAATGAAAATAAATCATACTTAGATACTTAGGAGTGGGGAAAAAAGATACTTAAGATACTTAAAAATGAAAACACTCTTTGATACTTAAATTAGGACAAAATAAACGGACATAAAGATATAACTATGAGCGGTGGATATTACGACATTTTAAACTCTGGTACCTGTAGATTGGGAAATATGTGATATTTTTTCATTGGGATAAAGGTTGTATTTGTCCAGAGAAGTAAGAGAAAAATTACTTGGAGAGGCACATGACGTACAGTGTCCTTGAAGCAAGATAAAGATCATATACTACCATTTGGGTTTTCAACTAAGTTCATTATATAAAATATCAAAATTATAAAGATTACAAAGAACAGAACACTATGAGCTCTCATAGCATTATTAGCTGTCATTATGCTGATGCACAGTTGCTAATAATGTTATTGGTGATCAGGTAACCCAGGAAAATGATGTCTTATAAACTCTGGGAATCGAGCTAAATGCCAGAAAATGCCAAATATGACAATCTATGTGCATACAAGGAAAGTTGGAAACAAAAATTATGAAAATTTTGTCAAGGAACGTATTGTTGGTCCATTGAGCATCTGGGAAAAGCTGTCCAAGGTTAATCTACTGTCGTGGAAAGCAGCAAATAAGACTTCAACCATCAAATTGCTATCACAAGTTATAGAACTGCAGCAGGACATACAGTATATGCATCACAGAAGGGCAGCACTGTACATATCAAGTCACCAGACACTGATGTGTTTGGCATATTAAAGCAGCCTCAACTTGGAGAAAATACAAGTATGATAACAGGAACTGGTGAGCGACGACACATTGGGCAGAGAGCCTTACAGGTTTCCATGTCTTCACAGGATCTGACTGCATTGGAAAATTTGTTGGCAAAGGAAAGAAAGCATGTTGGAGCACTTTGATGAAATCTAACACAAAAGTCCTAGATGCATTCAAGATGCTGAGTAGACCAAATGCCCTCCAGCAGACATGTATATTGGTCTAGAGGAATTTGTATTTAAGCTCTACTGTCCACGAATGACTTTCACTAAACTGTCAAAACTTAGATGGCATCTCTTCAAGATAACGCAGGCAGAAGTTGGAGAACTACCAGCGACTGCAGCAACTCTAAAGTATCATATATTGAGAGGAAGGTATCAAGCTCTTCTGTGGTCTTGTGATGCAGACAGTGAAATGCTTTCACACTAGGAGCATGGTTGGAAGATTGACAATGACTGCTCTAATACTAGGCAGCCATCAGACCAACCACCAGCCCAGCTAACAAGGCAGAACTTGTTAAATGTATGGCGTTGGAAATTGGATCATTGTCATGTTCATACAGAAAGAATCAGAAAGAATAGCATGACATGCACCGAGATGTATAACTGTCAAGCAGATGATGAGAAATGCCTAAACAAGGTGAAGGAATCTGTTGTACACAGGAGACTCTGATGACGAGGACTGAAGCAATGTCGTAAATAATAACTTGTGACTTGTATATACATGATGTATAACACTAAAAACTTTTAATAAATATAAAACGGTGGTTCTAAGTTTTTCAGATAATGGTAATAAGTATATGTTTAATTTCCAGTATTTGTCTTTAGCAATTAATTTTACTTACTGCAATCTCTTCTTTGCCAGAGACAGGATGGCATATATGAGCAGCCATGTTTGTAACACACTTAAGATATTATAACAGCATTCATAATATATTACGTTAAATTGTAATGATATAATACTACATGTTCATAGGTTATTAGTCATGTTTTAAGTTACTTAGGAGTTAATGGTAATATCGCCTGTGGTTCATTATGCTGCTCTTTTGATAAACTTTTAATGGCATAAACTTATAATAAACCGTTAGAAAAAATTACACTATGCCCAATATAGTTTATAAGGATTATTATTGATGGCGAAATAAAAATTAATACGAATTTACGATTACTAAGCTCCTACACTAAAACCTGCTGACCTTAACACATAACTTTACCCAATCTCCACCCACTACCTAACCTGACATAATCTAACCTAACCCGACATAATCTAAATCCACCACATAATCTAACCCAACCTGACGTAATCTAACTCAACCTGACGTAATCTAACCTAACCTGACCTGACATAATCTAACCTAACTTGACATAATCTAACCTAACCTGACATAATCTAACCTAACCTGACATAATCTAACCTAACCTGACATAATCTAACCAAACCTGACATAATCTAACCTAACTTGACGTAATCTAACCTAACCTGACATAATCGAACCTAACCTCCCCGTCTGACATAAGCTAACCTAATCAAACCTAACTTTCCCACCTACCGACCGTAACCTATCTACTTATTACCTACCTAACCTAACTTAACCCAACCTGACGTAATCTAACCTAACCTGTTGAAACTTAACTTAACCACCTACCTCATCAAACACCACTTTGTAATCTCTTTGCGCTACCGCTCACAGGATGAGTATGGAGGGCACAATAAACTAGCCTCTAAGTGGCAAAATTAACGAAACTAACCTAACCTAACCCACCCTGACTTAACCTAACCTGATCTGATCTATCCAACTTAAACATCTTAGAATATATAATAAAGCCGCTAGGTTAATTTAGGCTAAATATGGTTGATTCATATTTCGTTTTGACAGAAATTCCCGGCAAAATAACGTATCTATATTGAGAACCACCGCCATGTTGGTTCCACGTTAACAAGACACGGATACACTACAGAATAACCCGCGTTTGTTTAACCTCAATTACTACAGTTTACTTTATAATCTTACTTCCCAATCTTCATTATATCTCACTTCACAATCTTCACTACATCTCACTTCACAATCTTCACTACATCTCACTTCACAATCTTCACTACATCTCACTTCACAATCTTCACTACATCTCACTCCAAAATCTTCACTACATCTCACTTCACAATCTTCACCACATCTCACTTCACAATCTCCACTACATCTCACTTCACAATCTTCACTACATCTCACTTCACAATCTTCACTACATCTCACTTCACAATCTCCACTACATCTCACTTCACAATCTTCACCACATCTCACTTCACAATCTTCATCACATCTCACTTCACAATCTTCACTACATCTCACTTAACAATCTTCACCATATCTCACTTCACAATCTTCACTACATCTTACTTCACAATCTCCACTACATCTCACTTCACAATCTTCACTACATCTCACTTCATAATCTTCACTACATCTCACTTCACAATCTTCACTTTCACATCTCACTTCCACAATCTTCCTTTCATCTCATACAATCTTCACCTCTCCTTCACAAAAATCTTCCTACACTCCTCCTTCACAATCTTCCATCTCCTTCACAATCTTCTGTCTCCTTCACAATGCCTACTACATCTCCTTCACAATCTTTACTACATCTCCTTCACAATCTTCACCATCTCACTTCACAATCTTCACTACCTCTCACTTCACAATCTTCACTACATGTCACTTCACAATCTTCACTACATCTCACTTCACAATCTTCACTACATCTCACTTCACAATCTTCACTACATGTCACTTCACAATCTTCACTACATCTCACTTCACAATCTTCACTACATGTCACTTCACAATCTTCACTACATCTCACTTCACAATCTTCACTACATGTCACTTCACAATCTTCACTTCATCTCACTTCACAATCTTCACTACATCTCACTTCACAATCTTCACTACATCTCACTTCACAATCTTCACTATATCTCACTTCACAATCTTCACTACATCTCACTTCACAATCTTCACTACATCTCACTTCACAATCTTCACCACATCTCACTTCTCAATCTTCACTACATCTTACTTCACAATCTTCACTACATCTCACTTCACAATCTTTACCACATCTGAATTCACAATCTTCACTACATCTCCATTCACAATCTTTCCACCCACATCTCATACAATCTTTACTACATCACTTCACAATCTTCACTACATCTCCTTACAATCTTCTTTCCTCCTCCTTCCCCAATCTTCACTACATCCCACTTCACAATCTTCACTACATCTCACTTCACAATCTTCACTACATCTCACTTCACAATCTTCACTACATCTCACTCCACAATCTTCACTACATCTCACTTCACAATCTTCACTACATCTCACTTCACAATCTTCACTACATCTCACTTCACAATCTTTACCACATCTTACTTCACAATCTTTACCACTTCTTACTTCACAATCTTCACTACATCTCACTTCACAATCTTCACTACATCTCACTTCACAATCTTCACTACATCTCACTTCACAATCTTCACTACATCTCACTTCACAATCTTCATTACATCTCACTTCACAATCTTCACTACATCTCACTTCACAATCTTCACTACATCTCACTTCACAATCTTCACTACATCTCACTTCACAATCTTCACTACATCTCACTTCACAATCTTCACTACATCTCCTTCACAATCTTCACTACATCTCACTTCACAATCTTTACCCATCTCCTTCACAATCTCACTACATCTCACTTCACAATCTCCTACATCTCACTTCTGTCTTCATCTCCTTCACAATCTTATTACATCTCACTTCTAATCTTCCTCTCTCACTTCACAATCTTCACTACATCTCTTCACAATCTTCTTTCCATCTCCTTCTAATCTTCACCATCTCCTTCACAATCTTCACTACATCTCCCCTTCACAATCTTTTCATCTCCTTCCATAATCTTCACTACATCTCATACAATCTTCACTACATCTCATACAATCTTACTACATCTCATACAATCTTCACTACATCTCACTTCACAATCTTCACTACATCTCACTTCACAATCTTCACTACATCTCACTTCACAATCTTCACCACATCTCACTTCACAATCTTCACTACATCTCCCTTCACAATCTTCACTACATCTCACTTCACAATCTTTACCACATCTCACTTCACAATCTTCACTACATCTCACTTCACAATCTTTACCACATCTTAATTCACAATCTTCACTACATCTCACTTCACAATCTTCACTACATCTCACTTCACAATCTTCACTACATCTCACTTCACAATCTTCACTACATCTCACTTCACAATCTTTACCACATCTTACTTCACAATCTTCACACCATCTCACTTCACAATCTTCACTACATCTCACTTCACAATCTTCACCACATCTCACTTCACAATCTTCACTATATCTCACTTCACAATCTTCACTACATCTCACTTCACAATCTTCACTACATCTCACTTCACAATCTTCACTACATCTCACTTCACAATCTTCACCACATCTCACTTCACAGTCTTCACTACATCTCACTTCACAATCTTCACTACATCTCACTTCACAATCTTCACTACATCTCACTTCACAATCTTCACTACATCTCACTTCACAATCTTCACTACATCTCACTTCACAATCTTCACTACATGTCACTTCACAATCTTCACTACATCTCACTTCACCATCTTCAATACATCTCACTTCACAATCTTCACTACATCTCACTTCACAATCTTCACTACATCTCACTTCACAATCTTCACTAACACCATCCTTCATCACTACATATATCAACATCCATCATCACTACTTATAACACCATCCATCATCTTCACTACATATAACACTATCCATCATCACTACATATAACACGATCCATCATCACTACATATAACACCATCCACCATCACTACAT
This sequence comes from Homarus americanus, assembly GCF_018991925.1. NCBI lineage: Eukaryota > Metazoa > Arthropoda > Malacostraca > Decapoda > Nephropidae > Homarus > Homarus americanus. Next base: position 7,176 of record NW_024742704.1, read on the forward strand.
ATAGAACCATCCATCACGACATATAACACCATTCAACATCACTACATATAACACCAACCATCATCACTACACTACATATAACACCAACCATCATCACTACATATAATATCATCATCATCACTACATATAACTCCATCCATCATCACTACATATGACACCATCCAGCATCACTACATATAACACCACCCATCATCACTACATATAACATCATGCATCATCACTACATATAACACCATCCATCAACACTACATATAAAACCAACCTATCATCACTACATATAATATCATCCATCATCACTACATATAACACCATCCAACATCACTACATATAACACCACCCATCATCACTACATATTACATCATCCATCACTACATATAACTCTATCCATCATCACTACATATAACACCATCCAGCATCACTACATATAACACCAACCATCATCACAACATATAACATCATGCATCATCACTACATATAACACCATCCATCATCACTACATATAAAACCATCCTATCATCACTACATATAACATCATCCATCATCACTACATATAACACCATCCATCACTACATATAGAACCATCCTATCATCACTACATATAATCATCCATCATCAACATCACTACATATAACACCACCCATCATCACTACATATAACATCATCCATCATCACTACATATAACTCTATCCATCATCAATACATATAACACCATCCAGCATCACTACATATAACACCAACCATCATCACTACATATATCATCATGCATCATCACTATATATAACACCATCCATCATCACTACATATATTACCCTCCTATCATCACTACATATAACACCATCCATCATTACTACATATAACGCCATCCTTCATCACTACATATAACACCATCCATCATCACTACATATTATAACACCATCCATCATCTCTACAAACACCATCCCTCTTTACTATAGTGATAAACAGAGCTTCATTTTGTTGTCAATTTCTTTAAATTCCAACCTTATTAAACCGTAATTCTTTCTGTATGGTCAAATTTTGATTTGACCTCAGTGAAAGAGCTGTTAGTGTCAGTAAATCACAATGGTGTTCCGACGCACTGTAACAAAAGTTTCAAAGGTTGAGGTGAAGCCTTGCCAGGTGAAGGAGAAGGGCCCCCGATCTAACAAACTGCAGACCACAAAGCACACTAAACCTCAAAACAACAAGAAGAAGAAGGAAACTACCACTTTCTGCCATGTACAAAAGGACCAGTACCTGCCATGGGGAGACTACATCTTCACTGGGAAAAAGACAAAGAACAACAAGAAGCGTTGACCCAACATTTCTGATATTTAAAAATAATAAAAAACATATTAATTGATTTTGTTTGTATTATTTATGCTTTTATTATTTTCAACTGTAAACGTGCTGTTTTGGGAATATATTTTGAGTTACATAATATTTAGGTACAGCAGTTTATTTCACTGTATCTCCTTGTGTGAGTGTGTGGATAGTGTGTGGGTACTATGGGTGTGTGGGCATTATGGAGAACTAGTCATGGCTAACTGTGACCCTATAGACGGGTTACATCGGCCTTAACGCCCTTGTCTCAGCGCTATCTCATATATCCAAATTTCACATATTTGAAAGTATTAGATAACCAAAATATCTGGAAAATATTTAGTTAAAAATACAAATTATAAAACAAAATCGAAAACAAAAAGAAAAAACAATACCCGTGAAAGTGGAAATAAGGAGGAGGCAGAGCAGACGATACACAGGAAGGCAGTAATCATCATCCCCGTGTGAACCAGCCAGAGAAGAACTCCTTCGCCTCACCGTCCACCCGCGTACGATCAGCTGAGTGAAGTTGCCTCGTGTTGCAGTAAACTTTATCCGTAAAAGGACAATTTACTTTTACTTTTATTGTTTATCTTACTGTTTATAACTGTTTATTTTCTCTTACATAATGTACACTAAGTATGGGAGTGTACAGTAAGTTATACCGGATGGCAACAAATTCACATTCGTCTTGCAAATATTAAAACATTACCCTAACAACAGTATTGTATAACAACACGAGCTAAAGTGATGTGTAAAAACGTCGGTTGCAAAAAGAAATATTATTCTTTTAAGTCTTTTTCAGTTTGTTCAGTGTTAACAACATTATAGGTCATATTTCATGCAGAATGCATATACAATGTTTGCTGAAGGTTTAATACCTTTCTGTTTACTGATGATGTAAAACCCCCGTTAAAATACTTTAGAGTCGTTTACAAAATATTTGGTGCGTTTCCGGAGCATTGTATGTTTTTACAGCATGCGAGGCGGCAGGTATGTGGAGTTTTAAGAGCACTTCACGCTATAGCTCAGTTGGCCACGGATTAGCGAATTACGAACTGAAAATGTTTGGATCGTCATCTGTTTCGTGTAAGCTGTGTCGGACATTTTGTGCTACATTAAAGTCCAGCGATCTGTGGCAGCTGTCGGGCTCCTGCCTGACCACCCTTTGCCTAAGAAGAGAGATAGTCTGAAGGTGTTCGAGTAGTTACTCAATTGTGAAAAAGTGATAGTGAGTCCCATAGACATGGCTGCCAGTTAGGGACAGTGTGGATACGGCACACTACATAGCATGTCTTCGGAAAGTAAAGGAGGCCGTGTAGCCAAGACTGCACTCAACCGCCTTCACTTCCCCAATTACAGCTAGGTGGACTGAGAGCGCCTCGGGATTATCATATCTATAATGCCAGACGGTAACACCATCCCCTTGACACCTCGGAGACTATACAGTACTGTGTTCGGGGCGTGTTTGTGGGTCTCTACTGCCGCCTCCCTATCGTTGAGTTGCTCCCCACTTACCGTAACCAGTCGAGGTCACTGTGGGAGGCCATGTACGGTACAGTACAGTACAGAGTCACGCCCCCCTCAACAACGTCCGCACCTCGCCTGCTGAATACAGTATTTGCAAATGTGACCATAAACCCCAACAATTGTAGCAAATTACAAGTCCCGGGATTTGCCCCTGGTATTAACACAGTGACAAGCGTCCCATTCCTGGTAAGTAGCAGGTGGCCGGAGGTAGTGCAATCCTCTCCCAGACTACACGGAGATGAGAGAGAGCTGGCTGACCATCATGGTAAGGACGCGTCACTATTTGGACCCCAGGGAGGCCATTATCGTAAGTTAAGTGAAAGGCATTTGGAATACTGGACGACTAGACGCTATATGAATTTCTTTACCCTAGTTATCCCACCAATAATAATGAGTACAAGGGAGGTAGTCTCATCGGCGTTCACCAACACCATAGCCGTCTCAGTTACCTATTGCTCGTACAAGGTTTTTGAATGAAATAGTTTTACTAATATCAGGAACTTTCAAACTACTACAGGAAATAATATATATATATATATATATATATATATATATATATATATATATATATATATATATATATATATATATATATATATATATATATATATATATATATATATATATATATGCAAATAAATCACTGTAGGTGCGCGTGATCCAGGTATATGCTGATAACCACAAGGAAAAAGAAAACACGAAGTTCCCAAGCGCTTTCGTGTAATTCACATCTTCAGGGGTGAGTACAGACTGTAGGAATTAAAATCAATAAACCTTAGTGATGGTTAGTTCAAAACTGATAATATGTTACATAAATTTATTTGTCAGTGGCCCAAGGTTAAAAATGCTTTGAAAACCTTTGATCTAGATGTATGATAGTTATTTTGTGGGTCCCTTATTTTTGACCTGACCTGACTAGTCACATCACCCCCCTTCTCTTAAGCTCCTCTACGTGTGTGTTGGTGTGGGGATTAGTGGATGACATCATTATGACCTGACCTCATGTATTTAAGGTCACCCTGTATATTTAAGCCTCTCTCTGTCCATGTAATCCAGTTGCCTCTGAAGATGTCTTGAATAAAGACGAAAGCTAAAGTGCTCCGTTGTTTCCATTTTCCCGTGTGATTTTATCAAGATATATATATATATATATATATATATATATATATATATATATATATATATATATATATATATATATATATATATATATATAAGAAAATAAGGAGTCTGTAATAGGCCGGTTGGCCTGTGCATGGCAGCTCCTGTCGAGAGTTACTACCGCTCTCTATCATCCATGAATCTATCTAGCCTCCTTTTGAAACTTTCCAGAGTTCCCGCACTTACTACAAAGTTGCTAGGCTTGTTCCACTCGTCCACCACCCTATTTGTGAACCAGTTCCTTCCTATCTCCCTCCTAAACCTAAACTTATCTAACTTGAATCCGTTGCTCCGAGTCCTATCCTGCTTGGATATTATAAGAACTTTATCTATATCCCCTTTATATATATCTTCGCTAGTTTATACAATGGTGAACTATGTTAATATGCCCTTCATTGTGAACCAATAAGCATTATTAAATTTAATTAATTTCAAAGTAATTATTGTAGGTGTTACATTCAATGTCACTCGGTGGTGGTGATGTGTGGCCGTGGTGTTGTTATGATCAATACTTTGGGGAGAATGACAGACTTCGTCACACACACTACGTGTAAACTACTTGTGAATCTGTGTTATGATTTTGTCCTCTAAAACCTGGTATTGATCACTGCTATTGACTTCATCCTTGTTTCACTTTAATTGTTTTGGTTCAGACAATAAATCCATTAAGAGCGGCTGTTGGTTTCATTAATTAGAGAAGGTCAGGTTATCTCACCTGGCGGGGAATTCCTTCATCTGTTCTCTATAAATTGATGAAAGTCATTTTTCACTCCTAATTTCCCCAGAGACCAACAACCTGCAGAAAAGGAATATAATTATAGCTTTTGTTTTTTATATTTTTCACCCGTGAGAATTAGTGCTACTGACCTGGTGATACCCTGAGGCTAGAGTGTTGACGTCGGTGTTTATAAACGAATCATACTTGACCTTTCCCACCAATTATTATATACTAATAAGTATAATGTTCAAACATTTCCAATCCATAAGTTGTCGCTTTTTTTTAATCTAAATACGGAAAAAGAGTGTACTTAAAATATTTTGTTTTAATTTGAGCTGTCTCCCCCCCCCCCACCCCACACATACACCAGGTATCATCATCATACAGAAACAAAATATGTATATAACTCGGTATGACAACTGCTTAATCTCGGGTTGAGAAAACGTTAACTGTGATTGTTATTGGAAATTCGATTGTAAACTGAACCTTCTGTTTCTTATGTGAGTCTTGGTGGAAATGTTGCCTCTCTCTCTCTCTCTCTCTAGTATAACAGTAGTATATAGCCAGGCACTAAGGCTCCCGTGTTTGTTGTGTTAAAAAATTAAACGGTTGCAGTGACTTGTGACCCTCATAGCCTCTCCTGAACAACAATAAACGTTCTCCTTTTACTGCAACACAACTACAGTTATTGTAGACATTTGAGGATAAATATATACACTATCAATTTCAGTTTCCTTTAGGATGATTTACGTTTAGTTACATATATTAGTAAACTTAAAGTATTTATATAAAGGCAATATATTTGATCTTTTAAAATAGTAAAGCTCAAAGTATATTGACGATAAATTGATCTTCTTTTGTGATAATTCAACTCCAAGTATTTATATAACTAATCCAATCTTCCTATAATTTTATTTTAGCCACATATATATATATATATATATATATATATATATATATATATATATATATATATATATATATATATATATATATATATATATATATATATATATATATATATATATATATATATATAAGTAAAAATGTGTATATCTACAAACAACTATAAGATGCTCTTAGATAATTCTTTTTTCGTCTCACATTTCAGTAAACTCATAAACAGTAAACTGAGAATCTTTAAACACACTCCCGCTGCACTATTTCTCGGCCACACGTAAACAAAGCAGTCCGTATTATAGAGAATTGGACACTATGTTACATAAAGTGTTTCTCCTTGGTGGTGAGGTGTATCTTCAACACTCTCAGATGGCTTAGATTTTTCTCAGTGATGCCCTTGAAAGGAGGAGAAACTACCGTGAGTTAAGTTCAAGTGTGAGGGACCAGCGCTGTGGTGGTGTGGAAGCTAGGATGGTCAGTGTTATGGGGTGGTGTGGTACCTAGAATGGTCAACGTTATGGTGGTGTGGTAGCTAGGATGGTCAGCATTGTGGTGGTGTGGTGGAGGAGGTAGCTCTCTCTCTCTCTCTCTCTCTCTCTCTCAAAAGCAATATCAAGCAAGAGTTAACCATAATTCTTCAGTACCTCCGATGTGTCCCAGATTCCCCCGATAACTTATGTAAAGCTCACAGCATAATCTTACAAAGTGATGGTTTTTCTTACCAATATAATTCACGACTAACCAAAAGCAAATTTGGATATCTGGAAAGAAAGAGAAAGAGAGAAAGGAAGGAGAGAAAAAGAATAAGATTAGGTAAAGCTCAAGGGAATTTGTCTGCAGTTCGATGGTTCTTCTCATATTTCTGGGGAGAGAGAGAGAGAGAGAGGTGTTTGGTAATAACAGTAAATGACCTATCAACTTTTACGACCCACGACCATAATACGACCCACAACCCACGACCATAACCCACGTCATAAAGGTATAGATTAAGACTGGAGACTACGAGGACAATGTACGGATGAACTTATTGATATAAGTGAAGAGCTACGTCAAGATGTGTGTGTCATCATCATCGTTATTATTATTATTATTATTATTATTATTATTATTATTATTGTTGTTGTTGTTGTAGTTACTATTATTGTCATTACCATTATCATTATTATTAATATTATTATTATTACCATTATTGTTATTATAATTATCATTAGTAGCAGTATTATACCATACCCGTTATAATAAATGTTAACTGTATTAGATGTAAAAAAAATAATAATATGAACATTGTTAAACTCTATTTGCAGATTAGTTAATAATAATAAAGTAAACTCATTTTGGTGGTGTCAGCTGCACATTTTCATTATATAAGAGCACCAGTCATATGGTTATGGTTCTTGCATCTTAAATATCAACATTAAACAACACATTTTTTCCGAAAATATCACTGTGCTGGCGTGCCTTTATGACTAACACCGGGATACTGTTGTAATGAAAGTGTGGCAGGTGTTGTGTAGTGGTGGTGTTGAGTGGTAGTAGTGGTGATGGTGGTGGTGGTGGCGGCGGTGTGTGGTGGTGGTGGTGGTGGTGGTATGTGGTGATAGGTGCTGAGTTAGGTATGGTGGTGGTGGTGAGATAGGTGTTGTGTGGTGGGATGATCCTCACTTGTAATCTTCCTCCACCAACAACTCACAACTCTCACTACCTGTTCTCGTGAGTTTTATCTCCGAACTATTGTAGTACTGTCTGCTACGATTTAGCTCAAATATAACTTCAGCCGATCAGAGCGCGACCTACATCCGGCAAATTGAAAATGTGAAACTTTCATGGACAACTTTAAAAACATTTAATTGATCCAGTAAATCGATAAAAAGTTATGTCACAAATATAAATATAAAATATGGCCAGGCGGTCATAAGCTCTCAGGCCGGGATGGTGAGGTACAGTCAGCCACAAGTCCGGTAACCTGCTTCAATATTCTCAGCCCCAAACCGACTCTGGCTAGGAGGAGCCTTGATGGTGTTCACAGATGGCGCTCCTGTGTACACAAGTCTAACATGAAAAAAAAAAATGACGCCATGGGCAAGTGTAATGCAATAACGGTACGAATAAGAAAACAAAAATGCATACAATTAAATGATATAAATATTTCAACAGTGAACAGCATACAAATATAGGTAAAGAACTTGTCATTCATATTACTGCTGTGATGTGACAAGAGCAGCATCACCAGAAGCTCTTTAATGTTCACTACTGAGGCAAACATCGCCATTATATGAAGCTTAATAATAATGCGGGTTTATTCATTAATACTCAAAATACCAAAGGCATTATTATTTTGTGATATATCAATATTAATGGAATATTACTGAGTGTATGAGCCAATGAGCTGCAAGAGGGGCGGGGCTTAAACCGTTAACTAAAAAAAAACAAAAATGACTATATTTATTCTTTAGTACAATTATTTCGCCTCAGTATGTACTTTTATTAACCATATTCATTTCGGTAAATGTTAAGGAGACATTAACCATTAACATTTATTAACTGATTTACACGATTATTTCATCAGATTCATCGGTTTAGTGAATATTAATCATGTTTACGAGCGACCATACGAGGAAACCCAACCCAACCAATCTTAGTGTGTGACGACCACCAATAAGTACTGTTATACTTGTGAAAGATGCGTGATTATTGGATACTAAAGCCACAGAAGTTTCCTAACTCGACCAATCTTAACCCACACGAAGAGCTTTGAAGAAGATGGAACTTGAGGGGGAACAAAAACCTAACCTAACCAATATTAACCTTTTGTTGGCCACACGATTATCGCTACACCTTTAACATTTTTTTTTTTACAAGTTGCTCATAATATCCCAGAGTACTTTTGGGTCCAGTTCTAGGTATATCTCGTCATTTTCTAACAACTTTTCTTAGTAACGTTTCCGTCACAAATGATTCGTTTTCGAGGTTAGGTTAGTTTAGGTTTGGCTGTCCTTTACTTGTTAAAAGCGGAAAATCTGTGTGAACTTTGGTTATAAATATAGCACATAACTCGCTTTTGCTCCCCCCCCCCAAAAAAAAAAATTACTCGGGTCCCCCATGAGTCACTCAAAAACGAGTCATTTGCGATAGATATGAAGATCAGAATCGTTCAAAACACATCAAAAACCACCGGGAAAACATTCCCGTTAAGTTTCATGTCCAAAACCATTATGGGCATCTTGTGAAAAAATGACCCTATCATTTAATATTAACCCAAACATTCAGACCAGATTCTTGTTATAAGTCCTCCTACCTCACCTCACACCTCCTGCTACCTCACCTCACACCTCCTCCTCCTGCTATCTCACCTCACACCTCTGCCTCCTGCTACCTCACCTCACACCTCCTCCTCCTGCTACCTCACCTCGCACCTCCTCCTCCTGCTACCTCACCTCACACCACCTCCTCCTCCTCCTCCTCCTGCTACCTCACCTCCCCACCACCTCCTCCTCCTCCTCCTCCTGCTACCTCACCTCACACCTCCTCCTCCTGCTACTTCACCTCACACCACCACCTCCTGCTATCTCACCTCTTCCTCCTCCTGCTACCCCAACTCACACCTCCTACTCCTGCTACCTCAACTCACACCTCCTCCTCCTCCTGCTACCTTAACGCACACCTCCTCCTCCTCCTGCTACCCCAACTCCACCTCCCTACTCCTGCTACCTCCCAACTCACACCCCCTCCTCCTCCTGCTACCCCAACTCACACCTCCTCCTCCTCCTGCTACCTCAACTCACACCCCCTCCCCTCCTCCTGCTACCTTGCTCCACCTCCTCCTCCTCCTCCTGCTGCTACCTCACCTCACACCCTCTCCTCCTCCTGCTACCTCACCTCACACCTCCTCCTCCTCTGCCTCTTGCTACCTCACCTCACACCTCCTCCTCCTACTACTACTTCACCTCACACCTCCTGCTCCTGCTACCTCACCTAACACCTCCTCCTCCTGCTACCTCCCACCCCCCTCCTCAAGCACCCCCCCACCTCCTGCTGCTACACCCACCTCACCTCCTCCTGCTACCTCACCTCCCCAACTCCTCCTCCTCCTGCTACCTCACCCCACCTCCTCCTCCCCTCACCTCCCCACCTCCCTCCCTGCTACCTCACCTCCCACCTCCCTCCTCCTGCCCCACCTCCCCTCCCCTCCTCCTCCTGCTACCTCACCTCACCTCCTCCTCCCCTACCTCACCTCCCCTCCCTCCCCTCCTGCTACCTCCCCTCCCACCTCCTCCTGCTACCTCACCTCCCCTCCTGCTCCTGCTACTTCACCTAACACCTCCTCCTCCTGCTACCTCACCCACACCACCTCCTCAGGCACCTCCTCCTGCTACCTCACCTCACACCTCCTCCTCCTCCTCCTGCTACCTCACCTCACACCTCCTCCTGCTACCTCACCCACACCTCCTCCTCCTCCCCCTTGACCATTTCCTCCATCTTACAAAATTTCTAAGAAATTTATTTCTATATAATGAGAATAAAAACCACGAGGTCTTTACTTACTACTGTACTTTAGAGTAGATTGGCAGCAGCGTAGATCAGGCCAGCAGGAACAACAGGGCTTAGCACCAAGAACAGCATCGGCTTAGCACCAAGAACAGCATCGGCTTAGCACCAAGAACAGCATCGGCTTAGCACCAAGAACACTCACTAGACTCTACAAAAGAGTAGATCAGACTCAACACCAAGTCTCAGAACCAAGAACAGCACCAAGTCTCAGCAGTGCACCATCAACACACACACTTAACACTGGTCAGCAACACACAAATCTAGCCTCAGCAGTGCACCATCAACACACACACTTAACACTGGTCAGCAACACACAGATCTAGTCTCAGCAGTGCACCATCAACACACACACTTAACACTGATCTGGTCACCAACACACTGAGTAGATCATAAGCTCAGCAACAGACACAGAGAGGAAAGATGAAGGATTCATAACGAACTTCCATAATCTGGAGACGTAGTTCGAGAGCTGAACCACAGATGGCGTTAAACCAGCATGATCTTAGATCGTGGAAACTGTTTCAGTTTAAGCAGCCTCGGGAAGGTTACCGGAATTTTGTGGTCAATTGCATAGTTGCCTCAGAGTTTCTTTACCTGTAATGACGAAAATAATAATTATAATAATTATTAAAGCACCAGTGTGTTTGTGATTGTGTTGGACTGCTCACTTGGCGTGTATGTTGGGTGCTTACACAGGCGGGGGACCTTGGTGGTAACAACCCAACACAAACCACTCCTCTATGACATGACAACACAAGTGTCATCACACCATATTGGGTGAAGAAGTGATCCCAGGGAGGAACACACACAAGGTGCCCTGTTATCACAGCCAAACGTCGCTCACCAACACCGACCATGAGTCTCTGCCGTCCACTAGTCTTAATATTTTATAATTTGGTGGTGATATTTATATACGGTGAAGGTCGTGAGTCATTCATTGTTACTCAGACTTAAGTGTCCATTCATTCCCTCACTCTCGCATACACTTCCCTCTTCTACACTCGCCCTCTTTAGATTTTCATGTCATAAATTTCCATTTCTTTTCTCTATAAAAATATTGGTCTGTCTTAACTTAGTGGTAACAACTGATTATTGTACAGTATTGAATAAACTAAATTGTTATTTGTGAAACTTATGTTTATTTAATCACATTTACGGTATGAGTTGATGAATACAGTGATCTGACTCATCACTGCTGATCAATGAACTACTCACATAAAAAAAATATTGTCCAGAAGCAGAGAGTCCGTCAAAAGTGGACAACGGACGGTCCATCGCTATTGTGTTTTGTGAAAGTCTGAGAGTTTCGAGTTTGTCTGTAGGAGATGTGCGGATCGGTATGATTTTGTTGACTATTGAAGGACAGCTGCTGAGGAGAGTCTTGTTAAGGACACCAGCTGTGAATGGTAAACAAGATGACACGTGTCCTCACTTAATGGAACTACTATGCGAGAAGAAGGTAGAGGTGAGGGAAAGATGGAGAAAGGAAAAAATTAGATAAACGAGAAAGAGAGATAAGAGTAAAGAAAGAGAGGGAAATATAATACAAAATATAAAATAGCGAAACGAGAAAATAAAAATAGATAAACAAACAAGAGAGAGAGAAAGAGAGTAACGAAAAAAGCGAAGAGGGAAAACAGACAGACAGACAGACAGACAGAGAGAGAGAGAGAGAATCACTGACAAAGGAAAGAGGAGGTAAAAAGGACAAGCAATTAGGATAAAACTGAGAGAAGGAAAGAAAGAGACAAAGGAAGAGACAAACACACGAGGAAGAAAGAGGATTAGTGATAAAGGGAAAAGACGTAAATGTAATTGGAAAAGAAAATAGAAAGAGGGGAAAGAAGAGAGGGGAAAGAGAATTACTAATAAAAGACGATGGCATAAAGAGAGAAAATATATAAGAAACAAATAAGAAAACACAAAAATCACGTACAGATTAATTTTATTTTTATAAACAACGTCAATATTTCTACTCTCGGCACTTACGATAACCTGTGTACTGAATCTCAAGTAATTTTTAAACCAAGTTTTTTTTTTATCTCTCGAAAATACTTTGATTTTCGACTATTGCAGCACAGAATATTTCCCAGGTGACCATTGACGTCTTCTTGATGTTCCAGGACTAACTTACATACAACACGACTGAATTACACGTCAAAGAGATTCCTCGGTGAAGATAACCACTCCCTACCTCACCCCCTCCCTCCCCGTATCTATACCCTCCCGCGACGACTTTACCTCCTTCAGGCTGCCTCTTCTTCAGGTCAGGGAGGCTCAATCAGACAACGTTCCTCCCCCTTTAGTAGAGTCACCTGAATTATAAGATAAAACTTCATTTCTTCTTGTATAACCAGGCGTAAACAAGTCAGTTTTATCTGTAATGTATTCTTGTGATTCCAGTTAATATCACCTGGAATTTCATAGTCGATTTCAAAGGTTTATGTACAAACAAGGGAAGAGGTGAATGAAGTATTGCCACGGGGTTAGGTTTGTCCGTTGTCTCGACCTGTGATCTGACTGTGTGCTGTTGACTTGTATATCTTTGAATATAACGGGAGTCTTTAACTTAGGCACGAGTCAAAGATTTAATACTTTTCTCCTATAAACAACAAAAATAGACAAGGAAATATTTGACGCATTTTTGACACATTTCTTAAAAAATAAAAAATAACAAAAAATTTTCACATATATTTAAGAGTTACCTAAAAATTACAGCCATTTTTGACACATTTTTTACAACGTTCCCTAAAAATTTAAAGCTACTGTACACTTATTGTTGATGCAATTTCAAGTGTTTCCTCTGATTTACACACATTTTTGACGCATTTTTGACACATTTCCCGCCCCCCCCCCAAAAAAAAATCCCCACTCATTTCCTGGTCATTCCTCTTCAGTTACACTCCATAATATAAATTCATGTACATTTGAATGATTTATATATCAGGAACACACACACTGCGTCCATCACTGCTATTAAATGTACAAGAAACACAACATATCAATCGACCTTAAAAACATATCAGCCAATGGGATTGTCTTGAATATGTGTGTCAAGTATAAATAATGTATCTCTTCTCGTTCTCAAGTTATGCTGCGGACAAACACACCGTGGACGTGCTGCCAGAGAGCTAGATACAGCCAGCACTGACCGGCCTATTCACGTCACCAACAAGCCTGCGTCCTACTCTTGAGCATATTAACAAAGCGTTACAGTGTGCGTTTGAGGTTGTTCTTGCTATCGCTTACAAATATCATCTTTAGTCAACCAACAATATCACTTCATTTCCTGTTCCTTATACACAATATCTCCCGAGTACCGAAAAATGGCAGGGCAAAAAGCGTGTCTCAGTCAGTAAATCCTGAAAGACATCCAAAGACCTGTTAACACTTTAAGAGAATGACATAATATTCTCCATTTCAAACCAATATTTCCAATCACTCATCATTATAATGGACCAAGGCGGGTAACTCAACTATTGCAATGTATTTATTAAAGGAATTTTATCATTTACAAGAGTGAGAGATAGAGGTAGTGTAGTGTAGTGTAGTGTAAACTGAATTACTTTTGATATTCAGGTAAAGTTGAGCTTCATTGAATATTATGAAAGTTCACCCTAAACATATGGAATTTACTTCCCATTGTAAATCACGTAAGCTCTCTCAACAAGCTAATTCAGGACAACCATCATAAACATACATTCCTTCATGAATTAAAAAACATTCCACGACAGCATAGCAAATCAGGAAAGCCCATGTAAATGTAGTCCCCTTCACTAGTGCGTTTACAGGGGCTCATCAAGTTTTGTGCAGTGTGGCAGCCCTGTGTTTGTTGATATTCGACAGAAGGAAACTCGCAATAGTAAACATATTGTGGATTCAAATTAAATCAATATTAAAACAAATATCTCAATGGCCCAATGATCTGTGGATTGTTTATATGATGAGCCTCTGTAAACGCACTTGTGAAGGGAACTAAACCCTCCACTGTAAATGAAGTAAGTTATCTGTAACACCACGTAGGCGATAGATAATGAATGACGGAATATTCACAGATTCTCAAAAGGAAGGAATCTCACATGAAAATCTTCTCACATTACTACCATTACTATTGACAGATACCCGTAAGTTAGGACGTAATGGTGAGTAGTGCCTCTACTACACCTTAGGATATACTGTACAGCGTAACTCAAAGAGGATAAACAGCGTGTCTTAAAGAGGGTATACAGCGTGTCTCAAAGGCACCTGGGGGAAAGTTACCTACGAGAGAGAGAGAGAGAGAGAGAGGCGGCCAATCACGTGGTGTGTGTGTGTGTGCACGCACACATGGTAGTGTAATGTGTCGAGTGTGGTAGCATTATGTTAGTGTTAAGGTGCAAGCACTGTTTGCTCCCTCTCGCTTTCAGCTACCGCCGCTGGCTAGCCCTAGTGGCGAACAGGGAAGCAACTTGCATAAGTCTTTCCCTGCCAATCCACAGCTGCTTCACCATCAAGACTCCTGTTGTGCCTCCTCGTGGCAACACACGGTAACTGGGTAACTCATGGGCCCAGGCTAGACCAGCAGGGGATCTCAGAGTAGCAGTGGGCCCCGGAGGGACGGCGCATAGACCCACTGGCATGTGGATACGTCTTGGCGCCTACCAACCAATCCCCCGCTGCCTTGCGGATTAACCTTGGTAGGTATACGGCTATGGGAGTAAACCCCGAAACGAAAAATCTGCTACAGAAATGACTCACCTTAGCTATACTCCATCCATGGATGAGGTAGCCACTGCCATCAAACAGATAAAAAAATAACAAAGCCTCAGGGCCTGGTGGAATCCCAACCGAGTTGTTTAAAGCAGGAGGACCTCTGCTTACCACTCGTCTCCACTCTCTCCTGGAGAATATATGGGAAAAGGAGGAAACACCCCAAGCTCTTAAAGACGCCTTCATCGTCAATATTTATAAGAACAAAGGGGACCGGTCAGACAGCGGCAAGTGCCACGGGATCTCGCTGCTGTCCGTCGCTGGCAAGATTATCGCCCGAATCCTCCTAAACAGATTTCTTCCTGAGGCGGAAAACTTCCTCCTAGAATCTTAATGTGGCTTTAAACCATCACGTGGCACCACTTCGACCTTGAGGTGAATGTACGTAAGACTCATATTCTCTTTCAGCCTGCCCATGGTTCAGCCACATCTCCACCATCCATCCAGCTTAACGGCACTACCCTCTCTTTTGTTACCCACTTTCAGTATCTTGGCCCCAAATGTCCACCACCACAGACATCGATGAAAAGATTCAACATCGGATCAGATGTGCATCCGAATCCTTTGGCAGACCCCGTACCCGTGTCTTCAGCTGTAGGGAGTTGAAATTATCTACAAAATTGCACGTGTATCGAGTAGTGGTCCTCCCCACCCTGTTATTTGGCAGTGAGACATCGGTCACATACAGGAGGCACCTCAAGGCACTTGAAAACTTTCACCATCCTCCGAGTTAGCTGGGAAGACAAGAGAACAAATGCCAGTATTCTCACTGACACCAACTGTGGGAACATCGAGGCTACCATTATTCATGAACAACTACGTTGGAATGGCCATGTTACCCGCATGGACGACAGAAGGCTGTCAAAGCAGCTAGTTTACAGTCACCAACAAATAGTAAATGTAACACTGGAGGGCAACTGAAAAGGTATAAGGTTAGTCTTAAGATAAACCTGAAAAAGTGACAAATCGACCCCCTCACCTGGGAGACGATTACTCAATACCGTAACGCTTGGAGGAGCAACACAGGAGAAGGTGTCAATACTTACTAGTTAACCCGACTGCAAACCGAGGCAGACAAGCGCCAACGCCGGAAAGACGCTGTCGCCGCGCCTCCCGCACTAGATTTAGCCCTCCACATTTGCAACAGCTGTCTACAACCCTGCCGATCCCGCATTGTCCTCTTTAGTTATTTCAGAGCTCACCATCGAGGGTGACATCTTTAATAAATCATATCATTGTATCATAGAATGATCGTCATACTCGATTCCGAATGACAACAATGGGCCTATCCGTGCTCCAACACACAATAAAATTTGAAACAACTGAGGTCAAGCAAGTGGTGTACGCTGATGACCTTACAGGAGCAGAAAAAGTGGAGGACATAAAAAAGTGGTGGGACCTGGTAACATCACGAGGCCCACATATAGAGTATCACCCAAACGCCAGCAAGTCCTTCCTCATTGTGAAGCCAGAACATTATGAACGGGCAATGGGGGTGTTCGGTGGAAGTGAGGTCAAAATAACAAAGGATGGCCAAAGACACCTAGGCGCAGTAATCGGCACGACGGACTTCAAGACCGAGTACGTAACGGGAAAAGTAAATGAGTGGGTTAGGGAAATCCAAGCTCTGTCTGAGATTGCTAACACAGAGCCACATGCGGCTTTTGCGGCATTCACCCATGGAATCAAGCATCGTTGGAACTACCTGATGCGTACTATCCCTGATATCGGACCCCTCCTCCACCCTCTGGAAGAAACTATGCGCGTCAATTTCATTCCCAAATTAGTGAAACACCCTCACTTAACCCCAGCAGAAAGATCACTCCTTGCACTACCACCGAGACTGGGAGGAATGGGATTGACCAATCCAGAGGAGATTGCTGCCACCGAACATCAAAACTCAGTTAACTTCACGGCAGCCCTCATGGACCACATGATAGCTCAGAATGCAACAGGGGAGGTGGATTCCAGTGAAGTAAACAAGATTCGAAGGTCCATTACGACAGAACGGCCAAAGTGATAAGTTGCAGCAACTGTTGTTGCAAGTACCAGAGAATTTGAAAAAAAAAGTAGCTATAGAGCAGGAGGTGGGCGCCTCGAACTGGTTAACTATATTACCGATAAGGGCAAATGGTTTCAGTCTCAATAAACAAGAATTTACACATGCCAATGCTCTAAGGTACGGTAGGCCAGTAGATGGTTTGCCCTCCCAATGCGTGTGTGGCTCTTTCTATGGCGTCGATCACACCATGGTGTGCAAGGAAGGGGACTTCATATGCATGAGGCATGACGAAGTTAGGGATCTCACAGCAAATATGTTGAAGGAAATCTGCCGTGATGTCAGGGTAGAACCGACCCTCCTTCCACTGGAAGGTGAGAATTTCCAACGAAGCCCGTGTTAACGTCAGTGCTCAAGGATTCTCGACACGGGAACAGCGAGCATTCTTTAACATCAGGATTTTTTATCCCATGGCCGCATGCCACCGTAACTTAGCTCTCGACAGTGCATACAGGAGGAACGAGAACGACAAGATAAGGGCATACGGGGAGAGAATTCAGAACGTTGATCAAGGCAGCTTCAATCCTCTAGTGTTCACAACTTCTGGTGGGTTGGGACCAAGTGCAAGATGCTTCTACGCCAGACTCGCGGAGGTGCTATCCAAACAGAAGCAGCAGCCCAGAAGTTATGTTACAGCCTGGATGAGATGTCGACTGTCCTTCTCTCTCCTTAGGTCGGGTTTGCTCTGCCTCAGGGGAACGAGAGCATCGGCCCCAAAGCCGACAAAAGTTGCAGATATTGACTATGAGGCTCCAGTCACTGAATGCCGCATAGATCTGCGGCTCAACTAACTCAACACAGCTAGGATAGCTACTTATGTATTAGTATATTTAATATTAAGGTAATAAAATGGTGGTGAAGGTATGGTTATTGGGGGAGGCTGGAGGCCAATAAAAAAAAAGTAGTAGTAGTAGTGTGTGTGTGTGTTTCTGTGTGTGTGTTTCTGTGTGTGTTTGAGACAGAAAGGAAGAGGTGTATTTTCTGTTGATTAAATAATATTAATAATAAAGTTATGTGCATGGCATGTCTGTGTGTTGTTACATGTATGTAGTAGCAGAATCGCCGCCCTCCGGGCGGCTCATCCGCTAGGCCACGGTAGGACACCACCCTCTGAGAGGCTCTACATTGTCTCATTGTTCAGTCCCCAAAACTTCTTCTTTCACCAATAGTTCATTAACGGTGTATGTAAGTTCCACCGTGTTTTTCACTACAACGGTACAGCAAAGTATATTTTTTTAGCATTAAACTGTTATTATTTTATTGTCTAATCATCACTACATATAACACCACCCATCATCACTACATAAACATCATCCATCATCACCACATATAACACCATCCATCATCTACATATAACACCATCCATCATCACTACATATAACACCACCCATCATCACTACATATAACACCACCCATCATCACTACATATAACACCATCCATCATCACTACATATAACATCATCCATCATCACTACATATAACACCACCCATCATTACTACATATAACACCATCCATCATCACTACATATAACATCATCCATCATCACTACATATAACACCACCCATCATTACTACATATAACACCATCCATCATCACTACATATAACACCATCCATCACCACTACATATAACACCACCCATCATCACTACATATAATACCATCCATCATCACTACATATAACACCATCCATCATCACTACATATAACACCACCCATCATCACTACATATAACACCATCCATCATCACTACATATAACACCATCTATCATCACTACATATAGCACCACCATCACTACCACCATTACTACTACCATCATCATTACCACCACCATCATTACCACTATTATCAACCAGTCTCTACCACCACCACTATCACCACAAACATGCCGCTATCACCATCACCACCAGTACCACAGTCACTACCACCGTCACCACCACCACTACATATAACACCATCCATCATCACTACATATAACACCATCCATCATCACTGCATATAACACCATCCATCATCACTACATATAACACCATCCATCATCACTACGTATAACACCATCCATCATCACTACATATAACACCACCCAACATCACTACATATAACACCATCCATCATCACTACATATAACACCATCCATCATCACTACATATAACACCACCCATCATCACTACATATAACACCATCCATCCATCACTACATATAACACCATCCATCATCACTACATATAACACCATCCATCATCACTACATATAACATCACCCATCATCACTACATATAACACCATCCATCATCACTACATATAACACCATCCATCATCACTACATATATCATCATCCATCATCACTACATAAAACATCATCCATAATCACTACATATAGCACCATCCATCATCACTACATATAACATCACCCATCATCACTACATATAACACCATCCATTATCACTACATATAACACCATCCATCATCACTACATATAACATCATCAATCATCACTACATATACCATCCATCATCACTACATATAACACCACCTCATCACTACATATAACACCATCCATCATCACTACATATAACACCAACCATCATCACACCATATAACACCATCCATCATCACTACATATAACACCATCCATCATCACTACATATAACACCATCCATCATCACTACATATAACACCACCCATCATCACTACATATAACACCCCCCATTATCACTACATATAACACCATCCATCATCACTACATATAACACCATCCATTATCACTACATATAACACTATCCATCATCACTACATATAACACCATCCATCCTCACTACATATAACACTATCCATCATCACTACATATAACACCATCCATCCTCACTACATATAACACTATCCAACATCACTACATATAACACCATCCATCATCACTACATATAACACCATCCATCCTCACTACATATAACACCATCCATCATCACTACATATAACACTATCCATCATCACTACATATAACACCATCCATCATCACTACATATAACACCATCCATCATCACTACAGATCGGTAAAGTAGTTTCCGAGATTCTCGTGCGGACACGCAAACAAAAAAACACACACAAACAAACAGACATACTTCTCTATTTTATATAGATAGATGTATGTATGTATGTATGTATGTATGAATATATGTATGTATGTATGTATGATTAAGTGCATAAGTAACTTACCTGCTAATGTCTACATAAGTTCACGTGAATGTGTGCGTGTGTGTAAAAGCGCCAAATGTACACACACACACACACACACACACACACACACACACACAGCAATCGTTTATAAGTGACCTAAAATTACCCATTAACTTTATTATGACTGAGAAAATAGGTGCAATGAAGTAGTAATAACGCCATAATAGGGAACAAGGCAAGTATTGAAGGGAAGGTAACACGATTTTAATATACCAAGAAAGGCTTTTAATATACAGTCAAGGTAACTGTATTTTTATATAAGTTTTAATATAGCGAAGTCAGGGATAACACTATATATTAGGTGAAGGTAACATTACATTGAGGGATTTTATCATTTATGGTCTCTTTTAATATAGGAAAGTTGGGATATTTTAGGTAAGATTTAATATATGATCCAAGGTGTTATATTTTTAGGTAAAATTAAAAGCCTAATTCATCTGAAGACTAATAAATTATTCACTTGAAGTCTAATTATAAAATCTGAAGCCTAATTAATCACCTGAAGCCTAATTAGTCATCTGATGCCAAGTTTACCTGCAACTCACCGACCCACTAATGAACTGGGTATCTCTAAGGTGATCGAAAAGTCACTGTGTAGCAATACTAATTCTTAATAACCTTGCACCTACATTTGATAAAAGTAGAACAGGTAAATAAGTATGCTTTTTAATTATCACAGGTACACAGGGACGTTTCAGTCACCCTATACATACAAAATCATATTAATAAAAGCCTTTTGTTCTTCTGCTTTTGTTTCCGTCTATCTCTGCTGACAACCTCCGCTATCTTCAGAAGCAGTTGGTGACGTTCTCTGCCCTGGGTCAGGATTACTCCCTGTCCAATATCTTCAAGGTAATATTGTTTGGCCAACACACCACAATTACCAAGACGAACAGGACAATAGAATGAAATTGGGAAAGGTGAATGGAAAAGAGAGAGAGAGAGAGAGCTCCCCCACTACCCCCCTTTCGCTTATTCTCTCACCTCTAAATCCTCTACGACTATTTGTTGTATCTACAGCTCCCTAATAAGACTAATCCAGATGTTTACAATAGGCTCTGGTTTGATTTTTCTTCTTCCCAGA
>NW_024742705.1:0-7865 GCF_018991925.1 Homarus americanus
CAAATTACAACACCTGAAGCAGACCAACATCAGTCAATGGTATGGTAAGCTTAAAGAACTCTGTGGACTAAACAATAAGACACACACCCTCCCCTTCCTTAGCCATCTCACTAATGTTGACGCAGCTGAGCAAACAAATAACCATTTCGCTACTATATGCCAGACGCTCCCACGGCTTGACACAACCACTCTCCCTGCTTACCTACCAGCCCCCCTTCCCACTGACTTAGTAGAAGAATTTGACGTAGCAAAACGCCTGGACAAACTAAAATTAAAACGCTCTACCACCCCCATTGACTTACCAATGAAACTATTCAAGGAGTTCTCCCCGGAGCTTGCTAAACCCCTTTGCTCCATCATCAATGCTTCTCTCAGTCAAGCCAGATGCCCAGCTGACTGGAAGACCTCTTATGTATCGCCAGTGCCCAAGTCAACCAGCCCACAATCCTTAAATCAGCTATGACCTATTACGACCTATTGCAATCACCCCAATACCCAGCCCAATCTGTGAAAGTTTTGTGTTTGACTGGGCTTATGCTGATATTGCAGGAGTCGTAGACCCTCAGCAATTTGGCAACATGAAAACTTCCTCCACCACTCACTGTCTTGTCAGCTTTCTCGATTACATATACCGCCATCTCGAGAAACGAAAAACGTCTGTAGCTGTCGCCTTCATTGATTTCACTAAAGCGTTCGACCTAGTCGACCACAATATAATCATAAACAAAGCTATTGACCTCGGGCTTCGGAGAAGTCTCATACCATGGCTTACAGACTTCCTCAGTGACCGACGCCAAGCTGTACGCTTCCGAGGGGCTGTCTCCACCTTTCAGTCACTCACCTGTGGCGTCCCCCAAGGCACCAAGATGGGACCACTCTGCTTCCTTATGCTCATCAATGATGCCCTAAGAGAAACCCCTGCTCGCTGGAAATATGTCGACGACTCCACCATTGGGATCAGCGTCAACAATTCTGCTCCCAACTATACTGCCCTTCAGGATTTATTGACCAGTCTCCAAAACTGGGCCACCAACAACCATGTCACCATCAACCATACCAAGACCATGGTTATGCACATCAACCTCTCCTCCGACATTGTCCCACCTCCTTCCATTACCCTAGGTCCGAACACACTCCAGGTTGTAGATTCCACGAAGCTCCTCGGCGTCACCATAGACAACAAACTAAATTGGAAACCACACGTCAGTGAAGTTGTCAAATCCTCCAGTTTCCGTTTCCACCTCCTCCGCCGACTCAAGTCCCTCGGAGTTCCCGCACACGAGCTCCTCAGTGTATACACAACATTCATACTTCCCAAGCTCACCTATGCCTCCCCCACCTGGTCTTCCTCCCTAAATGCCACACAACGTAAACACCTAGAAAAAGTGCAAAAGAGGGCATGCAAGATTATTCTCTCCCCTTCCTACTCCACATATCAAGAAGCGCTCAACACACTGACCCTTTCGACTCTCACTGACCATCACCACGGCCTCATCTGCAAATTTGGTAAGAAGCTTCTACACCATCCCCGACACTGGCCCCTACTACCACCTGAGATCCCCTGTCCGAGAATTGCTGTTCGACACCACAACCGCATCCAGCCCATACGTGCACGAACTGATCAAGCTATAAGAACAGCCCAGTCCCAACCATTGTAAAAATTATCAATAACATGTAATAAATCAGTGTATTCACTCCCAGTAAACACTGCTCCCTACACTGTCACTATGTTGAAATGAACTGTAGTTTGAGCTGATCCCCATCTAAGTTACTATATGTCTTATTTGTGTCACTTTATGTCACTTGTATATTATTTGTAATTCGTAACCCATTCCCCAAATATGTAACTGTATATTTTCAGCCTTCTGGCTGCCAAGCTCTTTCAATAAACCGTTAATTATTATTATTATTATTATTACATACACACACACACACACACACACACACATACACATACACACACACACACACACACACACACACACACACACACACACACACACACACACACACACACACACACACACACACTCTATTGATGACAAAATTCACCGTAATAAAAAGCGATTTCTAAAACACTTCATAGTAATAGTCTGTGGTAATGCTATTCAGAAGTGTGTCCAATATATATATATTTCAGATTTGCTTCAGAAAAAATGTATATCGATGTACATTAGTTAAAATTATATAACAAGTATTCTACAAATAACTATTACTGGTTGAACTGTTTATAAAGTTGTAGTGAATGTGTTTCAATTTAGTCTATGGCACAATTATAAAATATATGTATTTAAACTTTTAATATAATTCCGACAAAAAAATTCTTTAGAAATCTTTTAGAAATCCTTAATAATTACAGTATTATTTCTTAAAATCGGATACTGTAAATTATCGCAAATTATACACATTAGGTGAGCGTTTACCAGGGGACAGTGAGAGACATGAGCCCCGCCCGGCCAGCCAAGAAGGTAACAGCTCTCAGGTTCTCGGTCATTGGGGAAAGTTAAGACCAGTTTTACTTGTCCCAACTTTTAATCTCGTTGGAAACTTCTTACTGGGTTTTCTAAGTCCAGACTCTTATCCGGAAATTAAATCAACATTTTTTCTTACATATTCTGTATTATATCCCTAAGAACAGCCATGTGGAACGATGTCTCAAGTTATTTTTATTATCTGTTACAAAACTTAAACTGAACGAATGGAAAATGTTAGGTTGTTCTTTAGCCCAGTGACCCTCCGCTATGTTGTAAAAGGCTTATCAGTGTGAAGATATTGTCTCAGCATCACTATAAACTGAGACGAGATTAAAACATCTATAGCACCAGCACCGACAAACACTAGGTCTGGTTTAACCCATCTGCTACCAAAACATAAAGCGTAAACATTGGGGACGAGGAGGGCGGGGGTGTTGTACTGGGGGTGGCGGAGGGTGGGGGAGAAGGGCGGGGGTGTTGGTACTGGGGTGGTGGAGGGGGAGAAGGGCGGGGGTGTTGTACTGGGGTGGTGGAGGGGGTGAGAAGGCGAGGGAAAAGGTACTGGGGTGTGGGGGAGAAGGGCGGTGTTGTACTGGGGCTGTGGCGGAGGGGAGAAGGGCGGGGTGTTGTACTGGGGTGTGGAGGGTGGGGAGGTGGGGGGTAGGGGGGCTGGCGGAGGGGGAGAAGGGCGGGGTGTTGTACTGGGGGTGGCGGAGGGGGGGGAGAAGG
The DNA here is from genome assembly GCF_018991925.1 of Homarus americanus. Classification (NCBI taxonomy): domain Eukaryota; kingdom Metazoa; phylum Arthropoda; class Malacostraca; order Decapoda; family Nephropidae; genus Homarus; species Homarus americanus. The sequence goes on from NW_024742705.1 coordinate 3,204, forward strand.
GCGGGGTGTTGTACTGGGGGTGGCGGAGGGGGGGGAGAAGGGCGGGGGTGTTGTACTGGGGCTGGCGGAGGGGGGAGAAGGGGGGTGTTGTAATGGGGGTGGCGGAGGTGGGGAGAAGGGCGGGGGTGTGGTACTGGGGGCTGGCGGAGGGGGGAGAAGGGCGGGTGTTGTACTGGGGTGGTGGAGGGTGGTGGGAGAAGGGCGGGGTGTTGTACTGGGGCAGGCGGAGGGGGGGGAGAAGGGCGGGGGTAAGGTACTGGGGGTGGCGGAGGGTGGGGGAGAAGGGCGGGAAGGTACTGGGGGTGGTGGAGGGTGGGGGAGAAGGGGGGGGTACTGTACTGGGGTTGGCGGAGGGGGGAGAAGGGCGGGGGTGTTGTACTGGGGCTGGTGGAGGGGGGAGAAGGCGGGGTGTTGTAATGGGGGGTGGCGGAGGGTGGGGGGAGAAGGGCGGGGGGTGTTGTACTGGGGCTGGCGGGAGGGGGGGAGAAGGGCGGCACTGGGGTGGCGGGGGGGGGAGAAGGGGGGGTGTTGTACTGGGGGTGGCGGAGGGGGGGGAGAAGGGCGGGGTAAGTTGTACTGGGGTGGCGGGAGGGGGGGGAGAAGGGCGGGGGTGTTGTACTGGGGGTGGCGGAGGGGGGTGAGAAGGGCGGGGTGTACTTGGGGTGGCGGAGGGTGGGGGGGAGAAGGGCGGGGTGTTGCACTGGGGGTGGCGGAGGGGGGGAGAGAGATAGACACAGTCACTGGGTTTTATTCCCCTTTTGTCCCGGCTCCTAATGTTCTATTACGCCAGAGATCCGCCAAAAATCCTCAGAGTTGTCACCATTGGGCCGGGTAGTGTAATTCAGGTTGGCAGGAGAGCGACAAAAGACGAGCATCTCCGCCCATATGAACCGCCGCCGGGGCTCCTCCAACATGGCCTCCCGCACTGGCTGGTGGTTAATCAACAAAGTGGCAGAGGGTGAATGAGCTGTTTTTTATTGATCATTTGTCATTTTTTTGGATAATGTATTCTTTATGTCCTTGTTTTAGACTACCTGCCGTATACACTGATAACTATTAATATATACATTTCTATAAAGCTAATTTTGTCTTTATGTGGGTAGTTCTGTTTGTCTTCTACATTACGAAATTCAGCTGTGATAACTGGTCCTAAAATAGACAAAACTAGTGTAATTATTAACCCGAACCATATATTTTCTTCTGATATAAACAGTTACAATAATCCCTACACCTTCACAGTATAACAAAGGTGATTTCTTATTAGAATGAGACAATTTAATCAGATAAGTCAGTACACTTTCAGCATAAAAGATACGTAAGGAAATATTTACCATTATTACGGATGGTGGAGGAGGAACTTAACCAAATGAGAATGACAATTTATCACTAAGTTCCTAACACTCTAATGCAGATGTTGTAATTCCCAGTTGCTGACAGTATGACGGAGATGAGGCCTTAACCTAGATAAAAACAGACCTATTCGACTTAAAATTACTGTAGTGTTGCGTTATAAAAAATCTAAATAACTCATTGGCAGATATTAACCTCCACCTTGTGAGAAAATTTACGTCATCAAAAGTCCATTACCCTGATTAGCTCCCGCGGGAGATACAATTGTCCTGATTGGTTACCGTTGTGGAGAGCATTTGACGTCATTAAAATGCATTTGCCCTGATTGGTTACCATACTGGAAAACATCTGACGTCACTAAAATTTAGCCTTTCTAATTGGTCACCGGAGTGTCTAATGTGACCACTGATGGATTGACTTCGAAGAGAGAGCCGGCAATATTTGATAAAATGGAAACAGAGAATTGTGTGAGAGTTCCCGAGGTTACACATTCACTCTCCCTGACGCAGATAATATTACCGTGTGAGAGGAGTGAGAGGTGAGAGAAGGAGAACAGAGAAACAGAAGGAATAAATCAGAGAAGAAGATAAATTTGTGAAAATATAAGTAATGAATACGAGGAGGGGAGAAAGTAAATGAAATAGAGCTCAGAAGATGAGAGAGAGAGAGAGAGAGAAGAATGGGTGGAGGAGTAAAGGGAAAAAGGAAGGTACAGAGAGACAGAGGAAGGATGGGATCATGGGAGGGATAGAAGATGCGAAGGAAAAGAGCGAGGAGGTAGAGGAAGGGAGGTAAGAGGTGAAGGAAAGGAAGGAAGGAAGGGAAGGAGGCGATGTAGGAAGGGAGGAAAGCGTTCGAGGGAGAAAGTTGGAAGCAGGGTTGGAGGATGTAGAACTAGGAAGGAAGAAATTAAAGGAAGGGAGGAAGAAGTTAGAGGGAGATGGAGGTAGAGGGAAGAAGATGATAATACAGCCTCTCACACCCTGACACCACCAGCTGTACGAGTCGTCGAACCAGTCAAGTGTAGGTACGATCTGGACCCAATGGACTCTTACAGGATACGAAACCGAATCCGAACCCGAATCTATTTTCATTCTAAAACCTGGGATCTGGATTGGCAAAGTTAGGTTAGGTTAGGTTAGGCTAGGTCAGGTTAGGTTAGGCTAGGTCAGGTTAGGTTAGGCTAGGTCAGGTTAGGTTAGGTTAGGTTAAGTTAGGTTAGGTTAACTCAACCTTCCCTGAACACTAAGTACCCCCCACAAATCACACCACCACCATCAATAAAACGTAAGTAGATGGTTCAAGGAGACGCCATTGATATTTAAACTAGATTCATCTCAATTCAGCGACTTGAAAACTCCATCCAACACGCGGCGGCCAAGAGTTCTGGGGAGAATGTGTCACCCTGGCGAACACCTCCTCCTTGAATCTTAACTTTTTCCCATTTTCTTTGTGTAACTTGAGTGAAGACGGGCGGGAGGAGGTGAAGGAGGCACTCTGCTATATGTCACGACTAATATAAATGTCAGTTTCCTCACTTCACAAGCCTTTCAAACCATCCATAAGAGACACTTTAATTAATATGTGGATTAATATTTCTTATTTACTGTACCGCTAAAATATAACAGTGATTATAATTAATTTAATTCTGGAATATTTCCCTGACAACTTTTAAATGGTTTATGGTTATGAAATTAATAAATATGCATGAGAAAAAAAAATATATACAGTCAGTGGTTAAACCAATGAAAATATAAGCATAACACACACACACACACACACACACACACACACACTCAAGAAGACCTACCTACTGGTTGAAGCCCCATCAACTCACACGCACATATGACTAACATATTCAATTACTCTAAACTGATTGCCAATTAAACTATATATGTATGTATATATGTATGTATGTATGTATGTATGTATGTATGTCTTCACTGGTTTTCCCTATATTATAAGATATTTAAATGCCTCTCACAATGCTCGTATGTGACAATTTATTTTCATCTCCATGTACTCTCTCTCTCTCTCTCTCTTCCTAGTCCCATTCTGTCTCTTCCTCTCCCTGGTTTTATCTCCCTTATCTGTCTCTCCCTCTCCCTTTCCACTTCTATTCCTTCCGTCCATCCCTCGATCTCTCTCTCTCTGCTTGTTCTCTATCACCCCCTCTCTCTCCATCCTCTTCCTTTCTCGTTTCTTTATCTCCTTCCATTCCTTTTTTCCCTACCTCCTTCTCTTCCTTCACTCTCTCCTCCCTCCTCTTTCTCTCCCTCACTCCTTCTCTCCCTCACCTCTTCTCTCCCTCATTATTCTTCTCCTCACCCACCACACAGGTCATGTTACTTCACACACACACACACACACACACACACACACACACACACACACACACACAAAAACATCTCATAGGAGTTACTTTCCTGCTGGGTCAGGGTTTCCTGCCAACTTTACTACATCTCTTTCTTTTCAACTTTTCCCTTTTTATTCTGTCTACATTCATGGCGTGAGGGTAGGGGTAGGTGGGGAGGGGCGGGGGAAGGGAGGGTGGTGGGGAGGGGTGAGGGGGAGAGGGATATGATAGAATTTTTCCGCCATTCGTGAAAGTAAAATGTAAATGTAGAAAAAGAGACAGACAGACAGACAGACAGACAGGCAGGCAGGCAGACAGACAGACAGGCAGACAGACAGACAGTAGATGTCAATATCCTACAGCTGGGTGTTACCAGATCGGGTTTATGTCTCCAGCAGAATAATTTATGTTAAAGTCTCAGATCTTGACGACCAAGTTCTTGTGCTACCGAGACGCTATGATGGTGGAGGAGAGGAAGGAGGTGAAGATGGGGTAGAGGGAGGAGGAGGAGGAGGGGGGGAGGAAGTGATAGGGGTGAGGAAAAAGAGGAGTAGAATAATGGGAAGAAGGAAAGGATGATGACAAGGACAATGGTAAGGGGATAACGAGGGGGGAGATGGAGGGGAAAATAATGGTGGAGGAGGTGGAGAAGGGCATGTGAGGTATGTCTACCCCAGGAGGCCGTGTTCTCCAGGCTGGCTAATGAAATAGCAGCCTCGTCTCCTATGTTAATGGTGAGTCGACTGAAGCGCCTGGTGACGTGCTCAGTGAGGGAGGGTGTTGGTGAGGAAGGGAGTGTAGGTGTTGCCTGGTGAGGGAGGGTGTGCAGGTGTTGGCTGGTGAGGGAGGGAGTGTAGGTGTTGGCTGGTGAGGGAGGGTGTGTAGGTGTTGGCTGGTGAGGGAGGGTGTGTAGGTGTTGCCTGGTGAGGAAGGGAGTGTAGGTGTTGGCTGGTGAG
>NW_024742706.1:0-26412 GCF_018991925.1 Homarus americanus
TCAGTGCTTCGTTCGGTTACGTATTGCTACCTGCCTCACACTACAGGAACACCATGACACTGCCAGAGTGTTACACCTCCGAACACTGCCATGATGCCTCGAACACTGCCAGGAAATTTTTGAACTGCTCCGATTGCCTTCTCTCTCCTCTTGGTACACCTCTGTGCTTGGTGCTCCTCTGTGTCCCAATACACCTCTAACCTCCCAGGTGCACTTTTTTCCTCCCAGGCACACCTCGACCTCCAGGGACACCTCCGGCACTGCAGGTGTCTTCTTACACTCTCATTGGTTACCTCCGACCTCCAGGTGCACCTCTGAGACTCCAGGAACCTCAGGCACTCCCAGGTGCACCTGACTCCCATTTTACCTCTGACACACCCAGGTGAGCCTCTGGCCTCCCAGGTGCACCTTTGACTCTCAGGTGCTCCACTGACATTCCTGGTACTGACCTCCCAGGTTTTGATGACACTGCTTAGGGTTTACTCAGAGCGCTCAGGTGCCTGGGGACTCAGGGTGCACCTCAGGCCTCAGTGCACCTCTGACCTCCCAGGCACACCTCCTGGCACCCACCTCTCCCAGGTACAGGCAGTGAGGCCCTCAGCCTCCTGCCTCCCAAGCACTGCCAGGACATCGCCTCCAGGTGCTTTTGCTCCCAGGTACCTCCGGCTTTCTCAGGGACACTCGGCTTCTCCCAGGTGCACTTCCCTCCCAGGTGGTGACCTCCGGCCTCCCAGGCCTCTCTGGGACTCCTGGGTGCCTTCTCCTCCCAGTGCTTTGCTCAGGCTCTCCAAGTACCTCATGACCTCCCAGGTACCTTTGGCTCTCCAGGTGCTCTGTGTTCCTGGTGCACCTCTGACCTCCTGGGTGCTGGCACACACTGCCAGGTACCTCCGACCTCAAGGCCTCCGGCACTCCAGGTACACTTCTCATACTCCCAGGTACCTCCGACCTCCCAGGTACACCTCTGGCCTCCAGTGCTCCACTGACTCGTGGTGCACCTAACACTCCCGTTGCACCTCTGGCCTCCCAGGTACCTCTGACACCTAGGTGCACCTCAGACCTCCCAGTACCTGAGCACTCACAGGTACACCCAGACACTCTCAGGTACACTTCTCATCTCGCAGATACACTCGGCCTCCAGGTACCTCTGGCCTCCCAGGTGCACCTCTGACTCTCCTTACCTCTGACACTCCCAGGTGCACCTCTGACCTCAGGTGCACACTCCGGTCAGGTGCCTCCTGGCCTCCAGGGTGCCTCTGACGCTCCCAGGTGCCTCTGGCACTCCCAGGTTCCTCCCTGAGCACTCCCAGTGCTCCTGTACCCCAGGTTTTCCTCTGAGCTCTCCAGGTACTCCTCGGCACTCCCAGGTCACCTCTGGCCTCCCAGGTATGCCTCTGACTCCCAGGTTTTGACACTCCCAGGACACTTCTCCAGGTCTTCATTTTCTGACACTTTTGTGCTCTCTGTGCTCCTGATACACCTCTATGCTGTGCTCCCAGAGCACCTTGACTCCAGTCCGCCCAGCACTGCCGGGAACACCTCAGACACTGCGCACACCTCAGACACTGCCAGGTACCTCAGACTCTCCAGGTACCTCAGACACTCCAAGGTGCCTCTGACACTCGGTGCACCTCTGGCTCTCCAGGCACACCTCTGGCCTCCCAGGTACACCTCCAGACACTCCCAGGTCTCACCTCTGACACTCCCAGGTGCACCTCTGACACTCCCAAGTACACCTCTGACCTCCCAGGGACACGTCCGGCCTCCCAGGTGCACTTCTTACACTCCCAGGTACACCTCCGGCACCCAGGGACACCTCCGGCATCCAGATTTTGCTTCTTACACTCCCAGGTACCCGACCTCCAGGTTTTCCTCTGACACTCCTGTTGCCTTCTCACCTCCCAGGCACCTCTGCCTCCCAATGCACCTCAGGCCTCCCAGGTGCCTCTGAGCCTCCCAGGTGCACCTCCTGGCCTCCCAGGTATGCCTTTGGCCTCCCAGGTACACCCCAGACCTCCCGGGTACACTTCTCACACTCTTAAGTACACCTCCGAGCACTTCTGGGTGCTCCTCTGTCCTCCCTGATACACCCTCTAACACTCCCAGGAACACCACTGAGCATTCCATGACACTACCAGGAACACCTCAGACACTGCCATGTGCACCTCCAGACACTGCCAGGTGCACCTCAGACACTCCCAGGTACCTCCAGACACTCCAAAGGTGCACCTCTGACCTCCAAGTGCACCTCTGCCTCCAGGCACACCTCCTCCCAGGTACACCTCTGACTGCTCCCAGGTGCTCCTGACACTCCAGGGTGACCTCTGACCTCTCAGGTACCTCAAGCCTCCCAGGTCCTCCCAGGCCTCCCAGGTATACCTCTGGCACTCAGGTACACCTGACACTGCTAGGCCTCCACTGAAATTCCTGGTACACCTCTCAACCTCCCAGGTACACGTCCGACACTCCCAGGTACAACTCCTGACACTCCCAGGTACACCTCTGACACTCCCAGGTACTCCTACTGCACTCCGTGGTACACCCCTGACACTCCCAGGTGCACCTCTGGCCTCCCAGGTACACCTCACTCCCAGGTGCATTCTCACACTCCTAGGTACCACCTATGACCTTCTGGGTTCTCCTCTCCTCCCTGATACACCTCTAACTCCTCCCAGGTACATCGCTTGACCTCCCAGGTACAACGCTGACACTGCCAGGTACCCCTCAGGCACTGGGTGCCTCTGACCTCCCAGTGCACCTCCTCCCAGGCACCTGACCTCTGGGTGCACCTCTGACCTCCCAGGGACTCTACTGACACTCCTGGTGCCTGACCTCAGGTGCCTCATCCAGGTACACCCCAGACACTCCCAGGTTTCTCACCTCTCACTTCTCTGTTCTAGAGTGCTCCTCTGCTCCTGATACCTCTTTCCTCCAAGGAACACCTTTGAGCCTCCCAGGTTTACCGCTTCGGCCTGCCAGGTACACCTCAGACACTGCCATGTGTCACCTCCAGACACTGCCAGGTACACCTCAGGCACTCCCAGGTACACCCCAGACACTCCCAGGTACACTTCTCACTCTTGCAGTGCCTCGGCACTTCTGGGCCTCCTCTGTCCTCCCTGATACACCTCCCTAACTTTCCCAGTGCTGCCTCCCAGGCACACCTCTGTCCTCCCGGGACACCTCCGACACTGCCAGGTACTGCTTCCTTACACTCCAAGTTTTACCTCCGACACTCCCAGGTACCTCTCATGCTCCAGGAGACTTCTCAGGCCACTCCCGTTTCCCAGTACCCCCAGGTACCTCTCGCTTTACACCAGGTGCACCTCCAGCACTCCAGGTGCACCTTTGACACTCCCAGGTACTCCACTGACATTCCTGGTACACCTCCCAGGCACTCCAAGTTCACCTTTGACACTGCCAGGGCACCTCAGACACTGCCATGTACACCTCAGACACTGCCAGGTACACCTCAGACACTCCCAGGTACCTCAGACACTCCAAGGTGCACCTCCTGACCTCCCAAAGTGCACCTCTGACACTCCCAGGCACACCTCTGACACTCCCAGGTACACCTCAGGCACTCCAGGTACCGGCCGCCAGGTACACCTCTGACACTCCCAAGTACACCTCTGTCCTGCCGGGGACCGTCCGACACTCCAGGTACCTTCTTAGCTCCCAGGTACACCTCCGACGCTCCCAGGGGACACCTTCGACACTCCCAGGTGCATTCTTACTCCCAGGTACACCTCGACACTCAGGTGCCTCTGACTCCTGGGTACCTTCTCACACTCCCAGGCACCTCTGGCCTCCAGTGCACCTCTGGCACTCCAGTTGCACCTCTGACACTCCCAGGTGCACCTCCTGACCTCCAGGTACCCATTGACCTCCCAGGTACTCCACTGACATTCCTGGTACCTCTGACTCTCGGTACAACCCCTGACACTGCCAGGTACACCTCCGGCACTCCAAGAGCACCTCCACACCCCGGGTTTACTTCCTCTTCTCCCAAGTACCTCTGCCTCCCAGGCACCTCTATGCTCCCAGGTACCTCTGACACTCCAAGGTACACCTCTGGCCTCCCAGGTACACTCTGACACTCCCTAGGTACCTCTGACACTCCGGTGCACCTCTGACCTCCAGGTACACCTGACATTCCCAGGTACACCTCCTGACCTCCCAGGTGCACCTCTGACACTCCCAGGTGCTCCACTGACACTCCGGGTACACCTCTGACACTCAGGTGTCCACTGCCTCAGGTACACCTCTGACACTCCCAGGTATCCTCTGCCTCCAGGTACACCCCTGACACTCCCAGGTACACCTTCTCACACTCTTAAGTACACCTCTGACACTCCCAGGTACACCTCTGACACTCCCAGGTACTCCACTGACATTTCTGGTACCTCCACAGTCTCAGGCACCTCTGACACTCCCAGGTCCTCTGGCTCTCCCAGGTACCTCTGACCTCCCAAGGTACAACTCTGACCTCCCAGGTACACCAACGACACTCCCAGGTCACCTCCGACACTCCCAGGTTCTTACACTCCCAGGTAAACCTCCGACATCCAGGTGCACCTCTGAACCTCCCAGGTTCCGACCCTCTCAGGTACCTCTGACCTCCCAAGTTACCTCTGACACTCCCAGGTACACCTCCGCACTCCCAGATACACCTCCGACACTCCCAGGTATGCTTCTTACACTCCCAGGTACACCTCCGACCTCCCAGGTACACCTCTGACCTCCAGGAACACCTCAGACCTCCCACCTCTGACACTCCCAGGTACACCTCTGACACACCAGGTACACCTCTGACACTCCCAGATACCTTTGACACTCCCAGGTACTCACTGACATTCCTGGTGACACCTCTGACACTCCCAGGTACCAGGCTACACTGCCAGGTACACCTCCGACGCTGCCAGGTACACCTCCGACCTCCCGTTACCCTCATACTCCCAGGTACCTCCGTCACTCCCAGGTTCAACTCTGCCTCCCTGGTACCTGCCTCCCAGGTACACCTCTGACACTCCCAGGTACACCCAGACACTCCCAGGTACATTTCTCTCACTCTAAATTACACCTGTGACACTTCAGGTACTCCTCTGTCACCCTGATACACCTCTAACACTCCCAGGGACACAACACTCCCAGGTACAACCTTTGACACTGCCAGGTACACCTGCAACCTTCCAGGGTGTCCTCTGACACTAGGGTGCACCTCTGACACTCCCAGGCACGTCTGACACTCCCAAGTACACCTCTGACCTCCCATGTGCTCCACTGACCTCCTGGTGGACCCTGACCTCCGGGTACCTCTGGCCTCCCAGGTACACCCCAGACACTCCCAGGTACCCTTCTCACACTCCTAGGTACACCTCTGACTTCTAGGTGCTCCTCTGTCCTCCCTGATACCTCTACTACTCCCAGGTGCACCATGACACTCCCAGGTACACCGCTGACATTGCCAGGTACCTCAGGCACCTGAGTACACATCGAACACTGCCAGGTACACCTCAGACACTCCCAGGTACACCTCAGACACTCGAAGATGCACCTCTGACACTCCCAAGTGCCTCCCGACACTCCCAGGCACACCTCTGACACTCCCAGGTACACCTCAGACATCCAGGTACCCCGCTGACACTCCCAAGTACCTCTGACATTCCCAAGTACACCTCTGACACTCCCAGGTACCTCCGACACTCCCAGGTCCACCTCCGACACTCCCAGGTACCCTTCTTCTTACACTCCCAGGTACACCTCCGACACTCAGGTCCACCTCTGACACTCCCAGGTACACCTCAACACTCTCAGGTACACCTGCTTGACACTCCCAGGCACACCTGTGACACTCCCAGGTGCACAACATTGCTCCCAGGTACACCTCCGACACTCCCAGGTACATTTCTTACACTCCCAGGCAAACCTCCGACACTTCCAGGTACACCTCTGACACTCCCAGGTACACTTCCGACCCTCTCAGGTGCCTCTGACACTCCCAAGTACACCTCTGACACTCCCAGGTACCTCCGACACTCCCAGACACCTCCGACACTCCAGGTATACTTCTTACACTCCGGGTACACCTCCGACACTCCCAGGTACCTCAGCCTCCCAGGGACTCTCAGACACTCCCAGGTACACTCTGACACTCCCAGGTACCTCTGACACACCCAGGTACACCTCTGACACTCCCAGGTACCTTTGACCTCCCAGGTACTCCACTGACATTCCTGGTACACCTCTGACACTCCCAAGTACAATGCTGACACTGCCAGGTACACTCCGACGCTGCCAGGTACACATCCGCTCTGGGTACACTTCTCCATACTCAGGTACACCTCCGACACTCCCAGGTACACCTCTGACACTCCTGGTACCTCTGACACTCAGGTACCTCCTGACACTCCCAGGTACAACTCTGACACTCCCAGGTACACCTCTGACACTCCCTTTTATACCTCTGACCTCCCAGGTACACCTCTGACCTCCCAGATATACCTCCAACACTCCCAGGTACACTCTGTGCCCAGGTACACCTCAGACACTCCTTGGTACACCTCTGATCTCCCAGGTACACCTCTTTCACTCCTGGTTCTTCCTGACACTCCTAGGTACACCTCAGACACTCCCAGGAACACCTCAGACACTCCCAGGTACACCTCTGACACTCCCAGGTACACCTCAGACACTCCTGGGTACACCTCTCACACTCTCAGGTACACCTCTCCCCTCCCAGGTTCTCCTGTGACACTCCCTGGAACTTCTTTGACCTCCAGGTACACCTCAGACACTCCCAGGTACACCTCAGACACTCCTGGTACACCTCTGACATTCCCAGGCACCTCTCACACTCCCAGGTACACCGCTGACACTGCCAGGTACTTCTTACTCCCAGGTACCTCCGACACTTCCAGGTACACCTCTGACTCCCAGGTACCTCCCGACACTCTCAGGTACACCTCTGACACTCCAAGTACACCTCTTGACTCTCCAGGTACACCTCCGACACTCCCAGGTACCTCTCCGACACTCCCAGGTATACTTCTTACACTCCCAGGTACACCTCCGGCACTCCCAGGTACCTCTGACCTCCCAGACACCTCAGACACTCCCAGGTACACCTCTGACACTCCCAGGTACCTCCTGACACACCCAGGTACACCTCTGACCTCCCAGGTACACCTTTGACACTCCCAGGTACTCCACTGACATTCCTGGTACACCTCTGACACTCCCAGGTACCATGCTGACACTGGCATGTACCTCCGACGCTGCCAGGTACACCTTCGCTCCCAGGTACACTTCTCATACTCCCAGGTACACCTCGACACTCGCAGGTACACCTCTGACACTCAGGTACACCCCTACACTCAGGTACACCTCTGACACTCCCAGGTACAACTCTGACACTCCCAGGTACACCTCACACCTCCCTTTTGTACCTCTGACACTCCGGTACACCTCTGACTCTCCCAGGTATCCTCCGACATTCCCAGGTACACCTCCGACACTCCCAGGTACACCTCGGACACTCCCTGGTACACCTCTGACCTCCCTGGTTCTTCGTGACACTCCCAGGTACATCCAGACACTCCAGAGACACCTCAGACACTCCCAGGTACACCTCTGACACTCCCAGAATACCTCAGACACTCCTAGGTACACCTCTCACCTCTCAGGTACACCTCTCACACTCCCAGGTTCTCCTGTGACCTCCCTGGAACTTCTCTGACACTCCGGTACACCTCAGACACTCCCAGGTACACCTCAGACACTCCCAGGTACACCTCTGACATTCCGGCACACCTCTGACACTCCCAGGTACACTGACACTGCCAGGTACACCTCTGACACTCCATGTACACCTCCGACACTCCCAGGTACACCCCTGACCTCCCAGGTACTCACTGACACTCCCTGGTACACCCTGACACTCCCAGGTACACCTCTGACACTCCCAGGTACACCTCCAGGCACTCCCAGGTACACCTCAGACACTCCCAAGTACACCCCGAACACTCCCAGGTCAGACACTCTCAGGTACACTTCTCACACTCGCCAGGTACCTCCGACATTCCCAGGTACACCTCCTGACACTCCCAGCACTCCCCAGGTACACCTCTGCACTCCAGGTACATCTGACCTCCCAGGCACCCCTATGACCTCCCAGGTACTCACTGCACTCAGGGGTACACCTCTGACACTCCGGTACACCTCCTGACACTCCCAGGTACACCTCTGACCTCCCGGTATACCTCTGACACTCCCAGGTACACCTCTGACACTGCTAGGTACTCAACTGACATTCCCTGGTACACCTCTGACAATCCCAGGTACACGTCCGACACTCCCAGGTACAGCTCTGACACTCCCAGGTACACCTCTGACACTCCCAGGTACTCCTCTGACACTCCGTGGTACATCTGACACTCCCAGGTACACCTCTGACCTCCAGGTACACCTCAGACACTCCCAGGTATATTTCTCACACTCTAGGTACACCTATGACACTTCTAGGTACTCCTCTGTCACTCCCTGATACACCTCTAACACTTCCAGGTACACCGCTGACACTCCCAGGCCTAATGCTGACACTGCCAGGTACACCTCAGACACTGCCAGGTGCACCTCTGAGACTCCCAAGTGCACCTCTGACACTCCCAGGCACCTCTGACACTCCCAGGTACTCTCTGAAACTCCCAGGTACTCCCCCGGCCTCCCTGGTACACCCCTGACACTCCAGTACACCTCTGACACTCCCAGGTACACCCCAGACACTCCCAGGTACACTTCTCACCTCTTAGGTACACCTCTGACACTTCTAGGTACTCCTCTGTCACTCCCTGATACACCTCTAAACCTCCAGGAACACCGCTGACACTGCCAGGTACACCTCAGAACACTGCCATGTACACCTCAGACATTGCCAGGTACACCTCAGACACTCAGGTACACCCAGACACTCCCAGGTACCACTTCTCCCACACTCTTAGGTACACCTCTGACACTTCCTGGGTACTCTCTGTCACTCCCTGATACACCTCACACTCCCAGGTCGCCTTCCCACACTCCCAGGCACACCTCCGACACTCCCAAGGAACACCTCCATTACTCCCAGGTACATTTCTTACACTCCCAGGTACCTCCGACCTCCCAGGTGCACCTCTGCACACTCCCTAGGTAGACCTCCGACACTCTCAGTACCTTCTGACACTCACAGTACACCCCAGACACTCCCAGGTACACTTCTCACACTCCCAGGCACATCTCTGACACTCCCAAGTACACCTCTGACACTCCCAGGTACACCTCTGACACTCCCAGGTAAACGCCTGACACTCCCAGGTACACCTTTGACACTCCCAGGTACTCCACTCACATTCCCTGGTACACCTCTGACCCTCCCAGGTACAACGCTGACACTGCCAGGTACACCTCCGACACTCCCAGGAACACCTCCGACACTCCCAGGTACACTTCTCATACTCCCAGGCTACCTCCGACACTCCTCAGGTACACCTCTGACACTCCCAGGTACACCTCTGACACTCCCAGGTACACCTCTGACACCTGGCAGCCACCCCTGACACCCAGGTACAACTCTGACACTCCCAGGTACACCCTGACACCCCAGGTACACACCTCTGACACTCACAGGTACACCTCTGACCCTCCCAGGTACCCACTGACCTTCCCTGGTACACCTCTGACACTCTCGGTATACTGATACTCCCAGGTACACCTGTGACACTCCCAGGTCCGCCTCCGACACTCCAGGGCAACTCCGACACCCCAGGTAAACTCCGATACTCCTAGGTACACCTTGACACCCCAGGTACACCCTCTCACACTCCCAGGTACTCCTTCTGACACCCCTGGTACACCTCCTGACACTCCCAGGCCACCCTCAGACACTCCCGGCACACTTCTGACACTCCCAGGCACACCTCTTTCACTCCCTGGTTCTCCCTGACACCCCAGGTCACACCTCCTGTGACACTCCCAGGAACACCTCAGACACTCCTAGGTACACCTCCTTGATTCCCAGGTACACCTTGCACACTCCTAGGTACACCTCTCACACTTCAGGCCACCTCTCACCCCAAGTTTCCGTGACACCTCCCTGGAACTCTCTGACACTCCCAAGACCATCTGACACTCCCAGGTACACCCCAGACACTCCCAGGTACACCTCTGACTTTCCCAGGCACACCTCTGACAATCCCAGGTACACCTGCTGACACTTCTAGGGTACACCTCTGACACTCCCAGGTACACCCATGACACTCCCAGGTACACCTCTGACACTCCCAGGTATACCTCTGACACTCCCAGGTACACCTCTGACACTGCTAGTACTCCACTGACATTCCCGGTACACCTCTGACACCCTCAGGTACACGTCCGACACTCCCAGATACACCTCTGACACTCACAGGTACAGCTCTGACACTCCCAGGCACACCTCTGACACTCCTGGTGTCCCTCCACTGACACTCCGTGGTACACCCCTGACACTCCCAGGTACACCTCTGACACTCCAGGTACACCCCCAGACACTCCCAGGGTACATTTCACACTCCTAGGACACCCCATGGCACTTCTAGGTACCTCTGTCACTCCCTGATACACCTCTAACACTCCGGCACACTGCTGACACTCCCAGGTACAACGCTGACACTGCCAGTACACCTCGACAGTGCCAGGTACACCTCAGACACTGCCAGGCACACTCTCAGACACCCAAGGTGCACCTCTGACACTCCCAAGTGCACATCTGACACTCCCAGGCACACCTCTGACACTCCCAGGTACACCTCTGACACCCCAGGTACCCACTGACACTCCCTGGTACACCCCTGACACTCCGAGGTACACCTTGACACTTCCAGGTACACCCCAGACACTCCCAGGTACACTTTCACACTCTTAGGTACACCTCTGACACTTCTAGGTACTCCTCTGTCACTCCCTGATACACCTCTAACACTCAGGAACACCGCTGACACTCCCACGTACACCGCTGAAACTGCAAGGTACACCTCGACACTGCCATGTACACCTCAGACACTGCCAGGTACACCTCTGGACACTCCCAGGTACACCTCAGACACTCCAAGGTGCACCTCTGACACTCCCAAGTGCACCTCCTGACACTCCCAGGCACACCTCTGACACTCCCAGGTACACCTCAGACACTCCCAGGTACACCCCTGACACTCCCAGGCACCCCAGACACTCCTAGGTAAACCTCTCCACACTCTCCGGTACACCTCTCACACTCCCAGGTTCTCTGTGACATTCCCTGGAACTTCTCTGACACTCCAGGTACACCTCAGACACTCCCAGGTACACCTCCAGACACTGCCAGGTACCTCTGACATTCTCAGGCACACCTCTGACACTCCCAGGTACACCGCTGATACTGCCAGGTACACCACTGACACTCCATGTGCACCTCCGACACTCCCAGGTACACCTCTGACACTCCCAGGTACTCCACTGACACTCCCTGGTATTCCCCTGACTCTCCCAGGTACACCTCTGACACTCCCAGGTACACCTCTGACACTCCCAAGTACCTCAGACACTTCCAAGTACACCCAGACACTCCCAGGTACACCCAGACACTCTCAGGTACACTTCTCACACTCCCGAGGTGCACCTCCGACACTCCCAGGTACACCTCTGACACTCCGAGGTGCACCTCTGACTCTCCCAAGTGCACCTGACACTCCCAGGCACACCTCTGACACTCCCAGGCACACCTCAGACACTCTCAGGTACACCTCTGACTTTCCCAGGCACACCTCTGACAATCCCAGGTACTCCACTGACACTCCGTGGTACATCCCTGACACTCCCAGGTACACCTCTGACACTCCCAGGTACACCTCAGACACTCCCAGGTACATTTCACACACACTCCCTAGGTACACCTATGACACTCTAGGTACTCTCTGTCACTCCCTGATACGCCTCCTAACACTCCCAGGTACACCGCTGACCTCCCAGGTACAACGCTGACACTGCCAGGTACACCTCAGACACTGCCAGGTACACCTCCAGACACTGCCAGGTACACCTCAGACACTCCGAGGTGCACCTCTGACACTCTCAAGTGCACCTCTGACTCCCAGGCACACCTCTGACACTCCCAGGTACTCCTCTGAAACTCCCAGGTACTCACCTCAGCCTCCTGGTACCTCTGACCTCCCGGGTACCTCTGGCCTCCCAGGTACCCCAGACACTCCCAGGTACACTTCTCACACTCTTAGGTACACCTCTGACACTTCTAGGTACTCCTTTGTCACTCCCTGATACACCTCTAACACTCCCAGGAACACCGCCTTACTCCCAGGTGCACCGCTGATACTGCCAGGTACACCTCAGACACTGCCATGTACACCTCAGACACTGCCAGGTACACCTCAGACACTCCCATGTACACCCCAGACACTCCCAGGTACACTTCTCACACTCTTAGGTACACCTCTGACACTTCTAGGTACTCCTCTGTCACTCCCTGATACACCTCTAACACTCCCAGGTGCACTTTTACCTCCCAGGCACACCTCCGACACTCCCAGGGACCTCCGACACTCCCAGGTACACTTCTTACACTCCCAGGTACACCTCCGGCACTCCCAGGTACACCTCCTGACACTCCTAGGTACACCTCCGACACTCTCAGGTACACCTCTGACACTCACAGGTACACCCCAGACACTCCGAGGTACCTTCTCACCTCCCAGGCACACCTCTGACACTCCCAAGTATACCTCTGACACTCCCAGGTACCTCTGACACTCCCAGGTACCGCCTGACATCCCAGGTACACCTTGGCACTCCCAGGTACTCACTCATTCCTGGGCCACCTCTGCAGCCCTCCAGGTACAAATCTGACACTGCCAGGTACACCTCCGACCTCCCAGGAACACCTCCGACACTCCCAGGCCACTTCTCCTCCCAGGTACACCTCCGACACTCCCAGGTACACCTTTGACACTCCCAGGTACACCTCTGACACTCCAAGGTACACCTCTGACACTCCCAGGTACAACTCCTGGCACTCCAGGGTACACCTCTGCATCCCAGGTACACCTCTGACACTCCACAGGTACACCTCTGAGCCCTCCCAGGTACTCACTGACGTTCCTGGTACACCTCAGCTGCTCCTGGTATACCTCTGACACTCCCAGGTACCTCCTAACACTCCCAGGTACACCTCCGATACTCCCAGGTACACCTGTGACACTCCCAGGTCCGCCTCCGACACTCCCAAGTACAACTCCGACCTCCCAGGTAAACCTCCGATACTCCCTGAGTGCACACCTCTGGAACCTCCCAGGTACACCTCTCACACTCCTAGGTATTCTTCAACCTCCCTGGTATACCTCTGAGCCTCCCAGGTACACCTCAGACACTCCCTGGTACACTTCAGCCTCCCAGGCACCTCTTTCCTCTGGTTCTCCCCCTGACACTCCCAGGTACACCTCAGACACTCCCAGGAACACCTCAGACACTCCTAAGTACACCTCTGACACTCCCAGGTACACCTCAGACACTCCCAGGTACACCTCAGACGCTCCCAGGTACACCTCTGACTTTCCCAGGCACACCTCTGACAATCCCAGGTACACCGCTGACACTGCCAGGTACACCTCTGACACTCCCAGGTACACCTATGACACTCCCAGGTACACCTCGAGACTCCAGGTATGCCTCTGACCTCCCAGGTACCTCTGACACTGCTGGGCTCACTGACATTCCTGGTACACCTCTGACACTCCCAGGTACACGTCCGACCTCCCAGATACACCTCTGACACTCCTGAGTACAGCTCTGACACTCCCAGGTACACCTCTGACACTCCCAGGTCCTCCACTGACACCCCGTGGTACCACCACACTCCCAGGTACACCTCTGACACTCCCAGGTACACCTCAGACTCCCAGGTACATTTCTCCTCCTAGGTACCTCTTGGCACTTCTGGATCTCCTCTGTCACTCCCTGATACACCTCTGCCTCCCAGGTACACCGCTGACACTCCCAGGTACAACCTGACACTGCCAGGTACACCTCAGACACTGCCAGGTACACTCAGACACTGAGAACACCTCAGACACTCCAGGTGCCTCTGACCTCCCAGAGTGCACCTCTGACACTCCCAGGCACACCTCTGACACTCCCAGGTACACCTCTGACACTCCCAGGTACTCACTGAGCCTCCCTGGTACACCCTGACACTCCGAGGTACACCTCTGACACTTCCTTAACCCAGACACTCCCAGGTACACTTCTCACACTCTTAGGTACACCTCTGACACTTCTGGGTACTCCTCTGTCACTCCCGGTACACCTCTTACTCCCAGGCACTGCTGAGACTCCCGTACACCGCTGACACTGCAGGTACACCTCGGACACTGCCATGTGCACCTCAGACACTGCCAGGTACCTCAGACACTCCCAGGTACACCTCAGACACTTCAGGTGCACCTCTGACACTCAAGTGCTCCTGACACTCCCAGGCACACCCTCTGACACTCCCAGGTACCCTCAGACACTTCCAGGTACTCTGACCTCCCAGGTACACCTCAGACACTCCTGGGTAAACCTCTCACACTCTCAGGTACCTCTCTCACCTCCCAGGTTCTCCTGTGACATTCCTGGAACTTCTCTGACACTCCCAGGTACACCTCAGACACTCCCAGGTACACCTCAGACACTGCCAGGTACACCTCTGACATTCTCAGGCACACCTCTGAGCACTCCCAGGTACACCGCTGACACTGCCAGGTACCAGACCTTCCATGTACCTCCCGACACTCCCAGGTCACACCTCTGACACTCCCAGGTACTCACCCATGCTCCCTGAGCCCTGACACTCCCAGGTGCACCTCTGGCTCTCAGGTACACCTCCAGACACTGCCAGGTACACCTCAGACATTCCCAGGTCACACCTCAGACACTCCCAGGTACACCGCTGACACTCCCAAGTTTTCAGGACACTCCATGTACCACCTCCGACACTCCCAGGTACTCCTCTGACCTCCCAGGTGCTCCCACTGACACTCCCTGGTACCCCTGACACTCCGGTGCACCTCTGGCTCCCCGTTAAGACACTCCCAGGTACCTTCTCACACTCTTAGGTACCTCTGACACTTCTAGGTACTCCTCTGTCACTCCCTGATGCACCTCTAACACTCCCAGGAACACCTCAGCCTCCCAGGTACACCGCTGACACTGAAAGGTACACCTCAGACACTGCCATGTACACCTCAGACACTGCCAGGTACACCTCAGACACTCCGGGGTACACCCCAGACACTCACAGGTACACTTCTCACACTCTTAGGTACACCTCTGACACTTCTAGGTACTCCTCTGTCACTCCCTGATACACCTCTAACACTCCCAGGTGCACTTCTTACACTCCCAGGCACACCTCCGCCTCCCAGGAACACCTCCGGCTCCCAGGTCATTTCTTACACTCCCAGGTACCTCCAGCCTCCCCAGGTGCACCTCTGACACTCTAGGTGACCTCCGGCACTCTCAGGTACACTTCTGACACTCACAGGTACACCCCAGACACTCCGGGGTACCTTCTCACACCTCCCAGGCACATCTCTGGCCTCCCAAGTACCTCTGGCCTCCCAGGTACACCTCCTGACACTCCCAGGTAACCTGACACTCCCAGGTACACCTTGACACTCCCAGGTACTCCCTCACATTCCTGGTACACCTCTGACCTCCCAGGTACAACTTGTGACTGCTGCCAGGTACTCCACACTCCCAGGCCTCCGACACTCCCAGGTACACTTCTCCTCCCCAGGTACCTCCGACACTCCCAGGTACACCTCTGACCTCCCAGGTACACACCTCCCTGACACTCAGGGTACACCTCTGACCTCCCAGGTTGCAACTCTGACACTCCCAGGTACACCTCTGACCCTCCCAGGTACACCTCTGACACTCTCGGTACACCTCTGACCCTCCCAGGTACTCCCTGACCTTCCTGGTACCTCTGGCCACTCCTGGTATGCCTCCGTGCTCAGGCCACACCTGTGACACTCCCAGGTCACCCTCCGGCCTCCCAGTACAACTCCCGACACTCCCAGTTAAACCTCCGATACTCCTGGGTACCTCCCGGCCTCCCAGGTACACCTCTCACACTCCCTGGGTATTCTTCTGACCTCCCTGGTGCACCTCTGACCTCCCAGGTACACCTCCAGACACTCCCTGGTACACCTTCTGACCTCTCCCAGGTGCACCTCTTTCACTCCCTGGTTCTCCCCTGACACTCCCAGGTACACCTCAGACACTCCCAGGAACACCTCAGACACTCTGGGTACTCTGACACTCCCAGGTACACCTCAGGCACTCCTAGGTACACCTCTCACACTCTCAGGTACACCTCTCACACTCCCAAGTTCTCCTGTGACCATCCCTGGAACTTCTCTGAGCACTCCAGACCATCTCAGACACTCCCAGGTGCCTCAGGCTCCCAGGTGCACCTCCTGACTTTCCCAGGCACACCTCTGACAATCCCAGGTACACCGTGACACTGAGGTACACCTCTGACACTCCCAGATTGCCACCTATGACACTCCCAGGTACACCTCTGACACTCCCGGTGTACCTCTGACACTCCCAGGTACACCTCTGCACTGCTAGGTACTCACTGACATTCCTGGTACCTCTGACACTCCCAGGTACGTCCGACTACTCCAAATACACCTCTGAGCCTCACAGGTACAGCTCTGACACTCCCAGGTACACCTCCCAGCACTCCCAGGTCCTCCACTGACCTCCGTGGTACCCCCTGACACTCCCAGGTACACCTCTGACACTCCCAGGTACACCTCAGACACTCCCAGGTACATTTCTCACACTCTAGGTACCTATGGCACTTCTAGGTGCTCTCTGTCCTCCCTGATACCTCTGCCTCCCAGGTACACTGTGACACTCCCAGGTACAACCTGGCTGCTGCCAGGTCACCTCAGACACTGCCAGGTACCTCAGACACTGCCAGGTGCCTGAACCTCCAAGGTGCACCTCTGACACTCCGGTGCATCTGACACTCCCAGGCACCTCTGGCACTCCCAGGTACACCTCTGACCTCCCAGGTACTCACTGACACTCCCTGGTACCCCGGCCTCGGTACACCTCTGACACTTCCAGGTACACCCCAGACACTCCCAGGTACACTTCTCACACTCTTGGGTACACCTCTGACACTTCTAGGTTCTCCTCTGTCCTCCCGTACACCTCTAACACTCCCAGGAACACCGCGACACTCCCAGGTGCACCGCTGAGCTGCAAGGTACACCTGAACACTGCCATGTGCACCTCAGACACTGCCAGGTACACCTCCAGACACTCCCAGGTACACCTCAGACCTCCAGGTGCACCTCTGACACTCCAAGTGCACCTCTGACACTCCCAGGCACACCTCTGACACTCCCCAGGTACACCTCTGACCTCCCAGGTACACCTCAGACACTCCTGGGTAAACCTCTCACACTCTCAGGCAGACCTCTCACACTCCCAGGTTCTCCTGTGACATTCCCTGGAACTTCTCTGACCTCCCAGGTACACCTCAAGATACTCCCAGGTAAACCTCAGACACTGCCAGGTACACCTCTGACATTCTCAGGCACCTCTGACTCCCAGGTGCCTGCTGACCAGGTCTGACTCCCCACTCCCAGGTCACCTCTGACCTCCCAGGTACTCCTGACACTCCCTGGTATACTGACACTCCCAGGTACACCTCTGACCTCCCAGTTACACCTCTAACACTCCCAAGTACACCTCAGACACTCCCAAGTACACCCCAGACACTCCCAGGTACACCCAGACTCTCAGGTACCTCTCACACTCGCAGGTACCTCGGCACTCCCAGGTACACCTCTCACACTCCCAGGTACACCTCTGACACTCCCATGTACACCTCTGACATTCCCAGGTACACCTCTGCACACCAGGTACACCTCTGACACTCCCAGGTACTCCACTGACACTCCAGGGTATACCTCTGACACTCCCAGGTACACCTCTGACACTGCCAGGTACTCCACTGACATTCCCTGGTACCCTTTGACACTCCCAGGTACACGTCCACTGCTCCCAGATACACCTCTGATGCTCCTGGTACTGCTCTGACCTCCCAGGTACACCTCTGACCTCCCAGGTACACCTCTGACACTCCCAGGTACCTCAGAGCCTCCCGGTACACCCCTGACCTCCCAGGTACACCAGACACTCCCAGGTACATCTCCCTCCCCATTAAACCTTTGACACTTCTTGCTCCTCTGTCACTCCATGATACCTCTGACCTCCCTGGTACACCTCTGACACTCCCAGGTACCTCCCCGACCTCCCAGGTACTCCACTGACACTCCAGGTTTGCCGACACTCCCAGGTACACCTCTGACGCTCCCAGGTACACCTCTGACCTCCCAGGTGTACCTCTGACACTCCCAGGTTTGCAGCACTGCCAGGTGCTCACTGACACTCCTGGTAAACCATTGACACTCCCAGGTACACCTTGGCCTCAGGTACACCCCAGACACTCCCTAGGTTTCCTCCTCACACTCCTCACACTCCCTAGGTACACCTCTGACCACTTCTTCTCCTCTGTCCTCCTGATACACCTCTGACACTCCCAGGTACCATGCTTGCTCCCAGGCTTGCCCAACTGCCAGGTACACCTCCAGGCTTGCCAGGTACACCTCCAGACACTGCCAGTACACCAGACACTCCAAGGTGCCTCCTGACACTCCCAAGTGCACCTCTGACACTCCCAGGCACACCTCATTTTCCCAGGTGACACTTCTCACCTCTTAAGTACACCTCTGCACTTCTGGGTACTCTCTGTCACTCCCTGATACCTCTAACACTCCCAGAACAGCTACCTCCCAGGTACACCGCAGCACTGCCAGGTACACCTCAGACACTGCCATGTACACCTCAGACACTGCCAGGTGCACCTCAGACACTCCCAGGTTCACCTCAGGACACTCAAGGTGCACCTCTGACACTCCCGAGTGCACCTCTGACATTCCCAGGCACACCTCTGACACTCCCAGGTACACCTCATGACACTCCCAGGTACACTGCTGACACCTCCCAGGTACCTCTGACACTCCAAGTGCCTCTGACACTGCCAGGGTCGTCCGACCTCCCACGTTACACTTCTTACACTCCCAGGTACACCTCCGACCTCCCAGGGGCACCTCCGACACTCCCAGGTGCTTCTTACTCCCAGGTACACCTCCGACACTCCCAGTTACTCTCTGACACTCCTAGGTACCTCCTCACTCCCAGGCTCTACCTCTGACCTCCCAAGTACCTCCTCTGACACTCCCAGGTACACCTCTGACACTCCCAGGTACCTCCGAGCCTCCCAGGTACACCTTTGACTCTCGGTACTCCACCTGACATTCCTGGTACACCTCTGACCTCCCAGGTACAACTTGACACTGCCAGGTACACCTCAGGCCTCCCAGGAACACCTCCGACTCCAGGTACCTTCTCCATACTCAGGTACACCTCCCGACACTCCCAGGTACACCTCAGCCTCCCAGGTATACCTCTGACACTCCAAGGTACACCTCTGACACTCCCAGGTACAACTCTGACACTCCCAGGTACCCCCCAAGCACACTCTAGGTACTCACTGACATTCCTGGTACACCTCTGACACTCCCAGGTACACCTCCGACACTCCCAGGTGACACCTCCGACACTCCCAGGTGCACTTCTTACACTCCCAGGTACAACTCTGGCCTCCCAGGTACCTCTGACACTCCCATGTCTCCCACTGACCTCCTGGTACACCCCTGATACTCCGGTACACCTCTGACACTCGGTACCCCAGGCATCCCAGGTACACTTCTCCACTCCTGGGTACACCTCTGACACTTCTAGGTACTTCTCTGTCACCCTGATACACCTCTGACTCCCAGGTACCATGATACTCCCAGGTACACCTTGACACTGCCAGGTACACCTCAGACACTGCCATGTACACTTCAGACACTGCCAGGTACACCTCAGACACTCCCAGGTACACCTCAGACACTCCAAGGTTACCTCTGACACTCCCAAGTGCACTCTGACACTCCCAGGCACACCTCCGACATTCCCAGGTACACCTCTGACCTCCAGGTACACCTCCGGCTCTCTCCAGGTACACCTCTGACTCCCAGGTACACCTCTGACACTCCCAGGTACACCTCCTGACCTCCCAAGTCACACTCTGACTCCCAGGTACACCAACGACACTCCCAGGTACACCTCCGACACTCCCAGGTACACTTCTTACACTCCCAGGTAAACCTCCGACACTTCCAGGTACACCACTGACACTCCCAGGTACACCTCAGACACTGCCAGGTACACCTCTGACATTCCCAGGCACACCTCTGACACTCCCAGGTACACCTCTGACACTCCCAGGTACACCTCAGACACTCCTAGGTAAACCTCTCACACTCTCAGGTACACCTGTCACACTCCCAGGTTCTCCTGTGACATTCCCTGGAACTTCTCTGACACTCCCAGGTACACCTCAGACACTCCCACACCTCAGACACTGCCAGGTACACCTCTGACATTCCCAGGCACACCTCTGACACTCCCAGGTACACCGCTGACACTGCCAGGTACACCTCTGACACTCCATGTACCTCCGACACTCCCGGTACCTCCTGACCTCCCAGGTACTCCCCTACACTCCTTATACCCCAACACTCCAGGTACACCTCTGACACTCCCAGGTACACCTCCGAGCACTCCCAGGTACACCTCTGACACTCCCAGGTACACCACTCAGCACTCCCATGTACACCTCTGGCCTCCCAGGTACACCTCTGACACTCCCAGGTACACCTCTGACACTCCCAGGTACTCCAGTGACCTCCAGGTACACCTCCTGACCTCCCAGGTACTCCTCTGACACTGCCAGGTACTCACTGACATTCCTGTGCACCTTGCTCCCAGGTACCGTCCGACACTCCCAGATACATCTCTGACACTCCTGGTACAGCTCTGACACTCACAGGTACACCTCTGACCTCCCAGGTACTCCTGACACTCCTGGACTACTGGCACTCCCAGGCCTCCCAACACTCCCAGGTACACCCCAGACACTCCCAGGTACACTTCTCACACTCCTAGGTAAACCTCGACACTTCACAGTGCTCTCTGTCACTCATGATACACCTGTGACACTCCTGGTACACCCCTAAAACTCCCAGGTACCTCACACCTCCCAGGTACACCTCTGGCTCTCCCAGGTACACCTCAGCACTCCCAGGTACACCCCTGACACTCCCAGTACACCCCAGACACTCTCAGGTACACATCTTACACTCACTGGTACCTCTGACACTCAAGGTACACCTCTGACACTCCCAGGTACACCTCTGACACTCCCAGGCACCTCTGACACTCCCAGGTACACCTCTGACACTCCCAGGTACACCTCTGGCCTCCCAGGTACACCTCTGACCTCCCAGGTATACCTCTGACACTCCCAGGTACACCTCTGACACTGCCAGGTACTCCACTGACATTCCTGGTACACCTCTGACACTCCCAGTGCCTCCCAGCACTCCCAGGTACACCTCAGACACTCCCAGGTACACTTCTCACACTCTGGTACACCTCTGACACTTCAGGTGCTCCTCTGTCCTCCCTGATGCACCTCTGACACTCCCATTTTGCAGCACTCCCAGGTGCACCGCTGATACTGCCAGGTACCTCAGACACTGCCACCTCAGACACCTCAGGCCTCCAGGCCTCCCAGTACACCCAGACACTCCCAGGTACACTTCTCACACACTCTGCATTTTACCTCCCAGCACTTCCAGGTACTCTCTGTCACTCCTGATACCTCTCTGCTCCCAGGTGCACACACTCCCAGGTACACCTCCGACACTCCCAGGGCACCTCGGCTGCTCCCACCCCACTCCCAGGTACACCTCCGGCACTCCCAGGTACACCTCCAGCACTCCCAGGTACACCTCCGACACTCTCAGGTACACCTCTGACCTCCAGGGCACCTCAGACACTCCGGTACCACTTCTCACACTCCCAGGTACACCTCTGACACTCCCAAGTACACCTCTGACACTCCCAGGTACACCTCTGAGCCTCCCAGGTACCTCCTGACACTCCCAGGTACACCTTTGACACTCCCAGGTGCTCCTCACATTCCCTGGTACACCTCTGACCCTCCCAGGTACCTCTGACTTGCTGCCAGGTGCCTCAGGCCTCCAGGACACCTCCGACTCTCCCAGGTACACTTCTCTGCCTCCCAGGTACACCTCCGACCTCCCAGGTACCTTTGACACTCCCAGGTACACCTCTGACACTCCAGGTACACCTCCGGCCTCCCAGGTACAACTCTGACACTCCCAGGTACACCTCCTGACACTCCCAGGTACACCTCTGAGCCTCCCGTGCACCTCTGGCCACTCCAGGTACTCCTGTTCCTGGTACACCTCTGACCTCCCTGGTACCTCTGACACTCCAGGTACACCTCTGACCTCCCAGGTACACCTCCGATACTCCCAGGTACCACCTGTGACACTCCCAGGTCACCTCCGGCACTCCCAAGTACAACTCCGACACTCCCAGGTAAACCTCCCGATACTCCTAGGTACACCTCTGACACTCAGGTACACCTCTTACACTCCTGGGTATTCTTCTGACCTCCCTGGTACACCTCCTGACTTCTCCCAGGTACACCTCGAACCTCCCTGGTACACCTCTGCCTCCCAGTACCTCTTTCACTCCCTGGTTCTCCCCTGGCCTCCAGGTACACCTCAGACACTCCCAGGAACCTCAGACACTCCTAGGTACCACCTCTGACACTCCCAGGTACACCTCAGACACTCCTAGGTACACCCTCTCACACTCTCAGGTACACCTCTCACACTCAGGTTCTCCTGTGACCTCCTGAACTTCTCTGGCTTCTCCCAAGACCACCTCCAGACACTCCCAGGTACCTCCAGACACTCCCAGGTACCTCTGACAGCTTTCCCAGGCACACCTCTGACAATCCCAGGTACACCTCTGACTGCTCCAGGTACACCATGACACTCCCAGGTACACCTCCAGCACTCCCAGGTATGCCTCTGCAGCCTCCCAGGTACACCTCTGACACTGCCAGGTACTCCACTGACATTCCCTGGTACCTCCCCAGACACTCCCAGGTACACCTCCGACACTCCCAGGTACACCTCTGACACTCCCAGGTGCAGCTCTGACCTCCCAGGTACCTCTGACACTCCCAGGTCCTCCTGACACCCATGGTACACCCCTGACACTCCCAGGTACACCTCTGACACTCCCAGGTACCTCAGACACTCCCAGGTACATTTTCTCTGCTCTAGGTACACCTCTGGCACTTCTAGGTACTCTCTGTCACTCCTGATACCTCTGACACTCCCAGGTACCCAACCTCTCCCAGGTACATGACACTGCCAGGTACCTCGAACACTGCCAGGTACACCTCCAGACACTGCCAGGTACACCTCCAGACACTCCCAGGTGCACCTCTGACACTCCCAAGTGCCTCCCAGCACTCCCAGGTACACCTCTGGCCTCCCAGGTACTCACTGACACTCCTGGTACACCTGACACTCCCAGGTACACCTCTGACACTTCCATGTACACCAGACACTCCCAGGTACACTTCTCCACACTCCCAGGCACACCTCTGACACTCCCAGGTACCTCTGACCTCCCAGGTACACCTCTGGCCTCCCAGTGCACACGCCTGACATGCTCCCAGGTACACCTCTGACACTCCCAGGTACTCCTCACATTCCCTGGTACCTCTGACCTCAGGTACACTCTGGCCTGCCAGGTACACCTCCCGGCTCCCAGGGTGCCTCCGACCTCCCAGGCACTTCTCTCCGCCTCCCAGGTACACCTCCGACCTCCCAGGTACACCCCGGCACTCCCAGGTACACCTCTGACACTCCAGGTACCTCTGACACTCCCAGGTACAACTCTGACCTCCCAGGTACACCTCTGACTCCCAGGTACACCTCTGACACTCACAGGTACACCTCTGACACTCCCAGGTACTCCCACTGACATTCCTGGTACACCTCTCACTCCCTGGTATGCCTCCTAGCACTCCCAGGTACACCTCCTAGCTCCCAGGTACCTCCGATACTCCCAGGTACACCTCTGACCTCCCAGGTCACCTCCAGCTCTCCCAAGTACAACTCCGACACTCCCAGGTAAACCTCCGATACTCCTGGGTACACCTCTGACCTCCAGGTACACCTCTGACACTCCTGGTATACTTCTGACACTCCTGGTACACCTCTGACACTCCCAGGTACACCTCAGACACTCCCTGGTACACTTCTGACACTCCCAGGTACACCTCTTCACTCCCTGGTGCTCCCCAACTGCTCCCAGGTACCTCAGACACTCCCAGGAACACCTCAGACACTCCCAGGTACCTCTGACACTCCCAGGTACACCTCCAGACACTCCCAGGTACACCTCCAGACTCTGGGTACACCTCTGGCTTTCCCAGGTACACCTCTGACACTCCCAGGTACACCCTGACACTCCCAGGTACCTCTCAACCTCCCAGGCCACCTGCAGCCTCCCAGGTACACCTCCTGACCTCCCAGGTATACCTCTGGCACTCCCAGGTACACCTCTGACACTGCTAGGTACTCCACCTGACATTCCTGGTACACCTCTGACACTCCAGGTACCGTCCGACACTCCCAGGTACACCTCTGACACTCCCAGGTACAGCTCTGACACTCCCAGGTACACCTCTGGCCTCCTCAGGTCACTCCACTGACACTCCGTGGTACACCCCAACACTCCCAGGTACACCTCTGACACTCCCAGGTACACCTCTGACACTCCCAGGTACATTTCTCACACTCCCTAGGTACACCTGGCACTTCTGGTACTCTCCTGTCACTCCCTGGTACACCTCTAACACTCCCAGGTACACCTTGACACTCCCAGGCCTCTGACACTGCCAGGTACACCTCAGACACTGCCAGGTACACCTCAGACACTGCCAGGTACACCTCCAGACACTCAAGGTACACCTCTGACACTCCCAGTGCACCTCTGACCTCCCAGGCACACCTCTGACCTCCCAGGTACCTCTGACTCCAGGTACTCCACTGACACTCCCTGGTACACCCCTGACACTCCG
Organism: Homarus americanus; assembly: GCF_018991925.1. Classification (NCBI taxonomy): domain Eukaryota; kingdom Metazoa; phylum Arthropoda; class Malacostraca; order Decapoda; family Nephropidae; genus Homarus; species Homarus americanus. The sequence continues at coordinate 25,223 of NW_024742706.1, forward strand.
AGGTACACCTCTGACACTTCCTTGTACACCCCAGACACTCCCAGGTACACTTCTCCCACTCTTAGGTACACCTCTGACACTTCTAGGTGCTCCTCTGTCACTCAGATACACCTCCTAACACTCCCAGGAACACTGCTTCAGCCTCCCAGGTACACCTCTGACACTGCAGGTACCTCAGACACTGCCATGTGCACCTCCAGACACTGCCAGGTACACCTCCAGACCTCCAGGTACACCTGAGACTTCAAGGTGCACCTCTGACACTCCCAAAGTGCCTCCCCAGCACTCCCAGGCACACCTCTGGCCTCCCAGGTACACCTCCAGACACTCCCAGGTACACCTCTGACACTCCAGGTACCTCAGACACTCCCCTGGGTAAACCTCTCACACTCTCAGGTACACCTCTCACCTCCCAGGTTCTCCTGTGACATTCCCTGGAACTTCTCTGACACTCCCAGGTACACCTCAGACACTCCAGGTACACCTCAGACACTGCCAGTACACCTCTGACATTCTCAGGCACACCTCTGACACTCCCAGGTACACCGCTGACACTGCCAGGTCACCACTGACACTCCATGTACACCTCCGACACTCCCAGGTACACCTCTGACACTCCCAGGTACTCACTGACACTCCTGGTATACTGACACTCCCAGGTACACCTCCTGACACTCCCAGTGCACCTCTGACACTCCCAAGTACCTCAGACACTCCCAAGTACACCCCAGACACTCCCAGGTACACCACAGACACTCTCAGGTACCTTCTCACACTCCCGAGGTACACCTCCGACCTCCCAGGTACACCTCTGACACTCAGGTGCACCTGCTTACTCTCAGTGCCTCTGACACTCCCAGGCACACCTCTGACACTCCCAGGTACACCTCTGAAACTCCCAGGTACTCACCCGGCTTCCTGGTACACCTGACACTCCGAGGTACACCTCTGACACTCCAGGTACACCCAGACACTCCCAGGTACACTTCTCACACTCTTGGGTACACCTCTACTTCTAGGTACTCCTCTGTCACTCCTGATGCACCTCTAACCTCCCAGAACACCGCTGACCTCCCAGGTACCCGCTGACACTGAAGGTACACCTCAGACACTGCCATGTACACCTCAGACACTGCCAGGTACACCTCAGACACTCCCAGGTACACCCCAGACACTCCAGGCACACTTCT
>NW_024742707.1:0-22500 GCF_018991925.1 Homarus americanus
TCGATTAGTCTTTCGCCCCTATACCCAGCTCCGACGATCGATTTGCACGTCAGAATCGCTACGGACCTCCACCAGAGTTTCCTCTGGCTTCATCCTGGCCAGGCATAGTTCACCATCTTTCGGGTCCCAACATATATGCTCATGGTACTTGCCGACTGCCCGCGAGCCTGCCCCGGTGCGCCTCCGCCGTTTACCGACGGCCCGCTTCCGGGGACGGACAGCACCGCGGCGTCTTTGCAAGTCCCGGGCCTGCGCCCCCCCCTCCCATGAGGAAATTAAACTTCGACCATCGCCCTGACGACCTCTCCACTATTAACGCAACGCCCAGAGACGGGAGATTTCACCGCTTTGTCGCAAGGTATGATTGCGCAGGCAGCCGTCAGGATCAGCTTAAGACGCACCGCCGGAGAGTCGTTAGAAGTGCCCGGCGCCCGCTACTTTCATTTCTCTGCCTTTGGGTTTAGTGAGCCCATTGACTTGCACACATGTTAGACTCTTGGTCTGTGTTTTCAAGACGGGTCGGTGATCACCGACCTTTTGCACACCGCGAGAAAACCGCTGCCGGCGGCGGTAAGTTTTCTCGACGACTGCCGTGAGGGCAGCCAGGACACCGGTGGTTCTCCCCGTCGCGCGTCTCCAGACGAGCTGAGAGAGAGTCGGCGGCGAGGTACCAGTCCGACCGGGCCTTCGACGCCCCCGGCAACGGGTCGCGGTGACCTCCTACGAGGCGAAATACGCCCGCCGACGCCAGCGTGAGTGGGGGCGCGCCCAAACATTTTTGGGTCGCTCAATTACAACACCCCACCCAGCCGACAGCCGACGAGCTGAATCCCCTCAGTTCGACCTTCGAGTTTCCACCCGTTTGGCTCTTAACGGTTTCACGTACTCTTGAACTCTCTCTTCAAAGTTCTTTTCAACTTCCCCTCACGGTACTTGTTCGCTATCGGTCTCGTGGTCATATTTAGCCTTAGATGGAGTTTACCACCTGCTTTTTACCACCTGCTTTGGGCTGCACTTTCAAGCAACCCGACTCTACAGAGAGGCCCTTTCCGACCGTCCCATCTGTACCCTCACGGGCGCCGCCATACGGGCCTGTCACCCTCCATGGGCAGTGGCCGCTTTCAAGCTTGACTTAGACGGTATGGGACGGCGTGCTGGACCCTCTGAAACGCAACACCCCTCGTGCCCGAAGACATCGAGGTTAAGCGCTGGGCTTTTCCCGGTTCAGTCGCCCTTACTAAGGGAATCCCTGTTGGTTTCTTTTCCTCCGCTTATTAATATGCTTAAATTTGGCGGGTAGCTCTCTCCTACTACGAGGTCGATCGTGGTCTCATCATCCTTAGGGGGAACAAGTTCCCCAACCACGAAGCGGAAGACGCTCTGCCACCGACTTTCTTCACCACCGACATTACCAGGCAGGAAGGTTTGAGGGCTTGTCGCGGGGGTACCAGCGGCCATGGCGCCGGCACTCCCACCCCTGACTCCGTTCCTTCTCATTGAGTGGTAAATAGCCAATAGGAAAAGTGTTCCAGCAGAACATCTCTCGCAGAGTCATATACACACACAGTTTTAATGCATATACGCTCGTGTTCCGCCCTTACTCGGCCGCACCTTTGCCGCTTAAACTTTGACCTCTTTCCCCGTTCCCGCATGCCACAGCAGTGGCACTTGTTTATCCGGTGAAAGAGAGCGAGAGTCGCAGTATTAATTGGCGTGAGCGGCCTTTCCGGCTGCAGAACTAGTGCTCTATCCCGGCGAGCGCCGTTATGAGGCGCAACACCGTCTTTAACGCGTTTAGAGAGAACTCCCCTGCCTCCCTCCCAGTCATGAGATAGACGTGGACTCGTGGCGAACTCTCAAAGAGAACGCCCACACCGCGTCTGACCGTGGGAGAGGGTGGAGGAGCGCGTGAGGAAGAGCACGGCGTCACCCAAGCATTCTCATCTCTCTGCCTGCACCACTACATGGTAGACTGCGGGCCCAGGCGCACTCATCAATTTAGGTTCCACTGCAATGCATGCCAAGCACTCTTTTCGAGGTGATAGACGCAATTCCGGCGGGGCTTACTTAAAAGATATCCGACCCGGTTTCGTTTCCTCTTCGTGGGATGGCGCTCTAGAACATGTGCATCACAAGTGAGCGTGCCGACGGCCATTCGTGTCTCTGTGGACAGCAGGCAAAAGAGCCGCCATTCCAGTTATTTGCGAGGGCGATAACCGTCGCTTTGTTGTGGTTGAATGTTAAGTCCATGGACTCGTTAGTGATAGGCTTGTTGTTTTTATAAGCACGCTCGCAAGGCGCGGGCGATTAAACCTCATAAGGGAAGCTCGGTTCAAGCCATTCTCGTGTCGGGGAGACAGTCAGCAGGTACCGAACTCGCAGCAACCGATGGATGTATATTTCGACCTCAGAGGAGTGGCGGCGACAAGCCTATGGCTGCCGCCGCTGCAATATGCGTTCAACTTGTCGATGTATCTGGTATTCTTATGTATTCACATATCGACACGCGAAGTTTGCTGGCGTCTTCATCGACCCACGAGCCGAGTGATCCCCCGTTAAGAGTTGTGCATTTGCTATTTGGTCTTTTTTATGACTAACCATCACAGGTCGAGTCTCAATGAAAGGGTTTGACAGACATAGCCCAAGCTTGTGGTTTGGGTTTGGCCGGACGGTTGTTGTTGTTTTTTGACACTTGAATTTCACTCTTTTTGGGTCAAGAGGTTTATTCGCCGGTAGTAAGGAACGGACGGGCAGCCGTCCAAAGCCCCGTCCGTCCTCCTCCTCCGGTCTTCGCGCTCTCGCCCGAGTGTGGTCCACCTACAGCGTGGTGGTACCTATTTTTGGTGCGGGGGCCGGGATTGTCCTCTTTCGCTGCTGGAGTTGCCAGAGCAGAGCCCGAGACCGCCCAAATCAGGAGAGTAGTAGTAGTAGTTTTAAGAGCGCCCTGTTCTCTTTCTCTCTGTTAATGATCCTTCCGCAGGTTCACCTACGGAAACCTTGTTACGACTTTTACTTCCTCTAAATGATCAAGTTTGGACATCTTTCCGTCAGCTCGAGGCGACGACCCCAGAAAACCCTCGCGGGCAACGGGGCCGACAATCCAAGAGCGCCAGTCCGAAGGCCTCACTAAATCATTCAATCGGTAGTAGCGACGGGCGGTGTGTACAAAGGGCAGGGACGTAGTCAGCGCAAGCTGATGACTTGCACTTACTGGGAATTCCTCGTTCATGGGAAACAATTGCAAGCCCCAATCCCTATCAAGAAAGGCTTTGAACGGGTTACCCGCTCCTCTCGGAGGGGGAAAACGTTGATCCCTTCAGTGTACGTGCGGCCCAGAACATCTAAGGGCATCACAGACCTGTTATTGCTCAATCTCGTGCGGCTAGAATTGCCGCTTATCCCTCTAAGAAGAAGTTGCGAACTGGACACCATTTTCTGGAGATCCGTCGACTACTTAGTAGGCCAGAGTCTCGTTCGTTATCGGAATTAACCAGACAAATCGCTCCACCAACTAAGAACGGCCATGCACCACCACCCACCGAATCGAGAAAGAGCTCTCAATCTGTCAATCCTTCCGTGTCTGGGCCTGGTGAGGTTTCCCGTGTTGAGTCAAATTAAGCCGCAGGCTCCACTCCTGGTGGTGCCCTTCCGTCAATTCCTTTAAGTTTCAGCTTTGCAACCATACTTCCCCGGAACCCAAAGACTTTGGTTTCGAAGCTGCCCGCCGGGTCATGGGAATAACGCCGGCGGATCGCTAGTTGGCATCGTTTATGGTTAGAACTAGGGCGGTATCTGATCGCCTTCGAACCTCTAACTTTCGTTCTTGATTAATGAAAACATCCTTGGCAAATGCTTTAGTAGTTCGTCTTGCGACGGTCCAAGAATTTCACCTCTAGCGCAATACGAATGCCCCCGCCTGTTCCGATTAGTCATTACCTCTGGTTCCGAAACCAACAAAATAGAACCGAGGTCCTATTCCATTATTCCATGCATCACCATTCGGGCCATTCAAATAGCCTGCTCTGAGCACTCTAATTTTTTCAAAGTAAACTTCTCGCCACTGGACACTCGACAAAGAGCATCCGTGCGAGCGGCGGGCGGCTGTTCGAGCGACAGTAAACACCGGGCGGTGCACCCAGTCCGGAACTGAGATCCAACTACGAGCTTTTTAACCGCAACAACTTTAATATACGCTATTGGAGCTGGAATTACCGCGCTGCTGGCACCAGACTTGCCCTCCAATGGATACTCGTTAAAGGATTTAAAGTGTACTCATTCCGATTGCGAGGCCTCGGATGAGACTCACATCGTTATTTTTCGTCACTACCTCCCCGTGCCGGGAGTGGGTAATTTGCGTGCCTGCTGCCTTCCTTAGATGTGGTAGCCGTTTCTCAGGCTCCCTCTCCGGAATCGAACCCTGATTCCCCGTTACCCGTTATAGCCATTGTAGGCGCATAACCTACAATCGAAAGCTGATAAGGCAGACACTTGAAAGAAGCGGCGCCGGTGCGGAGACCGTGCGCTCAGCCCGAAGTTATTCAGATTCACCACAGGTGGGTTACGGACCGGGGCCCGACCAGTTTTGAACTAATAAAAGCGCTCTTCCCTTGCGGTCAGAGACCAATTGCATGTATTAGCTCTAGAATTGCCACAGTTATCCAAGTAAGTGGGTTTACAGATCCAATGAAACATAGCTGATTTAATGAGCCATTCGCGGTTTCGCCTTAAATCGGCTTGTACTTACACATGCATGGCTTAATCTTTGAGACAAGCATATGACTACTGGCAGGATCAACCAGGTAGCTGCTGCTGTTGGCGGCGCCTATCACGGCGGCCAAAATAGTGAGATTGAGAGAGAGGCAGAAGACATTGGGCGAGGGACCGCACGTTGGCCTTAGAGAAATAGCAAACCAGATGATCAGATCTAACTGCACCTTCTCTTGCTATCCTCGGCGCCGGCAGCGCCACCGTGTGTGCCAATCTCCTCCCTTATCCGCTCCTCTTTGCCCCAGCTCCAGCGAGGCAGCCGACATTGGGCGAGGGACCGCACGTTGGCGAATCTCCTCCCTTATCCGCTCCTCTTCTCTTTGCCCCAGCGAGGCAGAAGACATTGGGCGAGGGACCGCACGTTGGCCTTAGAGAAATAGCAAACCAGATGATCAGATCAAACTGCACCTTCTCTCGCTATCCTCGGCGCCGGCAGCGCCACCGTGTGTGCCAATCTCCTCCCTTATCCTCTCCTCTTCTCTTTGCCCCAGCGAGGCAGCCGACATTGGGCGAGGGACCGCACGTTGGCCTTAGAGAAATAGCAAACCAGATGATCAGATCAAACTGCACCTTCTCTTGCTATCCTCGGCGCCGGCAGCGCCACCGTGTGTGCCAATCTCCTCCCTTATCCGCTCCTCTCCTCTTTACCCAGCTCCAGCGAGGCAGCCGACATTGGGCGAGGGACCGCACGTTGGCCAATCTCCTCCCTTATCCGCTCCTCTTCTCTTCTCTTTGCCCCAGCGAGGCATAAGACATTGGGCGAGGGACCGCACATTGGCCCATCTCCTCCTCTCTCTCTTTCTCTTACTGTTTGTGGGGACGTGGGCTCCTGAGCGCCATCGTCGCCCAATATTGGTTAGGTTGTGTATTTCACGGGTGGGAACCGCCATCGTTGTTAGGTAATGGGGTAACCCAACGTGTGCTTTGACGAGTTTTGGCTGCTAAACTCTCTTTTTAGTATACTCGGCTCCCAGACTGCACCCTGGTCGTGTTGAACCATGAGCGTTGTCTATGCACATTTAGGGTAGCTGTTTGCGCGTGGAATAGTGCAATGAATCTCGGTCAAGAGACGGTTGGGCACTGCATTGAAGGCCGGCACAGACGCGAAGACGGGGTGATCAGCCAACGCAAGTCCGCTAAGTTGGGCAGACAGCAAGGCGAAGGGGAGCCCCGTTCCCGACTGAAAGGCCGCAGCATATGCTGTGACGGAAACTAGTAGGGTGGCGATGTGTGCGCCGAGAGAGAGACGGAGTAAATAATGTCCAAACGGAAGATGGACCTGGCAAGTGTAATTGATAGAGCGCGAGCCTACTCGCCATAAGCCCGCTCCACTGCCATTCCTCTGATCCAATGAGACTAAATTCTCTCTCCTTCTGCTCCAGCCATTGCAGGGCAGGGAAGCGACGGCAACTTTGGTTGTTGTTTTTGAATGCCGCGCTTTTCTTCGCAGAGGCGCCGAAACGCTCCGCTGGGGGGCGGAAGATATTTCACACCGAATATGTGTGTGAAGGCACCCTCTCCCCTTAATAAAGTGAAATAATGCAATCCAGCATACAAGGTCGGACGATAGGACATTCACCGTACCGCATCTCGAGAGTGGATGTTGTTTGTTGGGTAAGGTTAAAACCGGACTGTTCGCAGACAGCCGAATAACCCGGTTCCGGACTAATTGGTGGATGCAACATCATGATGCTGCTGCTGCTGCTGTCGCGTAAACCGCAGTGGCGACGTGTGCGCCGAGAGAGAGTAATAATGTTCAATAGGGAGAGCGACCTGGCTAGTGTAATTGATAGATCGCGAGCCTACTCGCCATTAGCCCGCTCCACTGCCATTCCTCTGACCCAATGAGACTATTCTCTCTCTCGCTCTCCTTCTGCTCCAGCCATTGCAGGGCATGGAGAGGAAATCGACGGCAATTTTGGTTGTTGTTTTTGAATGCCGCGTTTTGCTTCGCAGAGGCGCCGAAGCGCTCCGCTGGGGGGCGGAAGATATTTCACATCGAATATGTGTGTGAAGGCACCCTCTCCCCTTAATATAGTGAAATAGTGCAATCCAGCATACAAGAGCGGACGATAGGACAGTCACCGTACCGCACCTCGAGAGTGGAAGTTGTTTGATCGTTTGTTAGGCAAGGTTAAAACCCGACTGTTCGCGAACAGCCGAATAACCCGGTTCCGGGATTTGGCACAGACGCAACATCATGATGCTGCTGCTGTCGCTGGAAACCGTGGTGGCGACGGGCGCGCCGAGAGAGTAATAATGTTCAATTGGGAGACAGACCTGGCTAGTGAAATTCATAGATCGCGCTCCACTGCCATTCCTCTGACCCCATGAGACTATTTTCTCTCTCTCTCTCTTCTTCTTCTGCTGCTGCTGCTGCTCCAGCCATTGCAGGGCAGGGAAGGGAAAGCGACGGCAACTTTGGTTGTTGTTTTTGAATGCCGCGCTTTGCTTCGCAGAGGCGCCGGCGCTTCCCGGCTTGGGGGCGGAAGATATTCCACAATCGAATAGGTGTGTGAAGGCACCTTCCCTTAATAGGTGAAATAGTGCAATCCAGCATACAAGAGCGACGATAGTATTGTGTCACCGTACCGCACCTCGAGAGTGGGAAGGTTTGATCGTTTGTTAGGCAAGGTTAAACCCGACTGTTCGCGAATCAGCCGAATAACCCGGTTCCGATTCTACAATAGACGCAACATCATGATGCTGTTGTTGTCGCGGAAACTGTGGTGGCGATGTGTGCCGAGAGAGTATTACCGTTCAATTGGGAGACAGACTACAGGAAATTATAGAGATCGCGCCCATCATGCATTCCTCTGACCCCATGAGACTATTTTTCTCTCTTCTGCTGCTGCTCCAGCCATTGCAGGGCAGGGAGAGGAAATCGACGGCAATTTTGGTTGTTGTTTTTGAATGCCGCGTTTTGCTTCGCAGAGGCGCCGAAGCGCTCCGCTGGGGGGCGGAAGATATTTCACATCGAATATGTGTGTGAAGGCACCCTCTCCCCTTAATATAGTGAAATAGTGCAATCCAGCATACAAGAGCGGACGATAGGACAGTCACCGTATCGCACCTCGAGAGTGGAAGTTGTTTGATCGTTTGTTAGGCAAGGTTAAAACCTGACTGTTCGCGAACAGCCGAATAACCCGGTTCCGGACTTACAATAGACGCAACATCATGATGCTGCTGCTGTCGCGGAAACCGTGGTGGCGACGTGCGCGCCGAGAGAGTAATAATGTTCAATTGGGAGACAGACCTGGCTAGTGAAATTCATAGATCGCGCTCCACTGCCATTCCTCTGACCCCATGAGACTATTTTCTCTCTTCTCTTCTGCTGCTGCTGCTCCAGCCATTGCAGGGCAGGGAAGGGAAAGCGACGGCAATTTTGGTTGTTGTTTTTGAATGCCGCGCTTTGCTTCGCAGAGGCGCCGAAGCGCTCCGCTGGGGGGCGGAAGATATTTCACACCGAATATGTGTGCGAAGGCACCCTCTCCCCTTAATATAGTGAAATAGTGCAATCGAACATATAAGGGCGGACGTTTCATCACCGTCTCCCACTCGGTGTGTGTGCAGATTCTCGGATCATTTTGTAAAGTATGCTCGACCCCCGATTGACTTTGACGGTCTCCCATTCGGGTGTGCAAGTTTCTGTAGTATGCTATTAAATCGACCCCCGATTGACTTTGACTGTCTCCCATTCGGGTGTGCAAGTTTCTGTAGTATGCTATCAAATCGACCCCCGATTGACTTTGACGGTCTCCCATTCGGGTGTGCAAGTTTCTGTAGTATGCTATTAAATCGACCCCCGATTGACTTTGACGGTCTCCCATTCGGCTGTGCAAGTTTCTGTAGTATGCTATTAAATCGACCCCCGATTGACTTTCACTGTCTCCCATTCGGGTGTGCAAGTTTCTGTAGTATGCTATTAAATCGACCCCCGATTGACTTTCACTGTCTCCCATTCGGGTGTGCAAGTTTCTGTAGTATGCTATCAAATCGACCCCCGATTGACTTTGACGGTCTCCCATTCGGGTGTGCAAGTTTCTGTAGTATGCTATCAAATCGACCCCCGATTGACTTTGACGGTCTCCCATTCGGGTGTGCAAGTTTCTGTAGTATGCTATTAAATCGACCCCCGATTGACTTTGACTGTCTCCCATTCGGGTGTGCAAGTTCTCTGTAGTATGCTATCAAATCGACCCCCGATTGACTTTGACGGTCTCCCATTCGGGTGTGCAAGTTCTCTGTAGTATGCTATCAAATCGACCCCCGATTCACTTTGACGGTCTCCCATGCGGGTGTTAAAACTTCTCTGGTATGTTGTATAATATGACCGAGGTGCCCCTACCCCTTACTATAGTGAAATAGTGCCATCCAGTGTACAAGGGCGGACGCTTTCATCACCGTCTCCCACTCGGTGTGTGCACATTCTCGGATCATTTTGTATAGTATGCTATTAAATCGACCCTCGATTGACTCTGACGGTCTCCCATTCGGGTGTGCAAGTTTCTGTAGTATGCTATTAAATCGACCCCCGATTGACTTTGACTGGCTCCCATTCGGGTGTGCAAGTTTCTGTAGTATGCTATGAAATCGACCCCCGATTGACTTTGACGGTCTCCCATTCGGGTGTGCAAGTTTCTGTAGTATGCTATTAAATCGACCCCCGATTGACTTTGACGGTCTCCCATTCGGGTGTGCAAGTTTCTGTAGTATGCTATTAAATCGATCCCCGATTGACTTTGTCTGTCTCCCATTCGGGTGTGCAAGTTTCTGTAGTATGTTATTAAATCGACCCCCGATTGACTTTGACTGTCTCCCATTCGGGTATGCAAGTTTCTGTAGTATGCTATCAAATCGACCCCCGATTGACTTTGACGGTCTCCCATTCGGGTGTGCAAGTTTCTGTAGTATGCTATTAAATCGACCCCCGATTGATCTTTGACGGTCTCCCCATTCGGGTGTGCAAGTTTCTGTAGTATACATTAAATCGGACTCGATGATTCTTGACTGTCTCCCCATTCGGTGTGCAAGTTTTCTGTAGTATGCTAACATCAACCGACCCCCGATTGACTTTAATTTGCCTCCCCATTCGGTGTGCAAGTTTCTGTAGTATGTTATTAAATCGACCCCCATTGATTCTTTTGACGGTCTCCCATTCGTGCAAGTTTCTAGTATGTTATTAAATCGACCCCGGATTGATTCTTTGACTGTCTCCTATTCGGTGTGCAAGTTTCTGTAGTATGCTAACAAATCGACCCCCGATTGACTTTGACGGTCTCCCATTCGGGTGTGCAAGTTTCTGTAGTATGCTATTAAATCGACCCCCGATTGACTTTGACGGTCTCCCATTCGTGTGTGCAAGTTTCTGTAGTATGCTGGTTTAAATCTAATTTCGATTGATTTTGACTGTCTCCCATTCGTGTAAGTTTCTGTAGTATGCTATTAAATCGACCCCCGATTGACTTTCACTGTCTCCCCATTCGGGTGTGTGCTTGTAGTATGCTATTAAATCGACCCCCGATTGACTTTGACTGTCTCCCATTCGGGTGTGCAAGTGTCTGTAGTATGCTATTAAATCGACCCCCGATTGACTTTGACGGTCTCCCATTCGCGTGTGCAAGTTTCTGTGGTATGCTATCAAATCGATCCCCGATTGACTTTGACGGTCTCCCATTCGGGTGTGCAAGTTTCTGTAGTATGCTATTAAAACGACCCCCGATTGACTTTGACTGTCTCCCATTCGGGTGTGCAAGTTTCTGTAGTATGCTATTAAATCGACCCCCGATTGACTTTGACGGTCTCCCATTCGGTGTGCAAGTTTCTGTGGTATGCTATCAAATCGATCCCCGATTGACTTTGACGGTCTCCCATTCGGGTGTGCAAGTTTCTGTAGTATGCTATTAAATCGACCCCCGATTGACTTTGACGGTCTCCCATTCGGGTGTGCAAGTTTCTGTAGTATGCTATTAAATCGACCCCCGATTGACTTTGACGGTCTCCCATTCGGGTGTGCAAGTTTCTGTAGTATGCTATTAAATCGACCCCCGATTGACTTTGACGGTCTCCCATTCGGGTGTGCAAGTTTCTGTAGTATGCTATCAAATCGACCCCCGATTGACTTTGACGGTCTCCCATTCGGGTGTGCAAGTTTCTGTAGTATGCTATCAAATCGACCCCCGATTGACTTTGACGGTCTCCCATTCGGGTGTGCAAGTTTCTGTAGTATGCTATTAAATCGACCCCCGATTGACTTTGACGGTCTCCCATTCGGGTGTGCAAGTTCTCTTGGTGCATTTGAAGCATGAGTTGAGTTTAATGAAGTTGATTTCGTCATAGGCACGGTGCTGTGCTGTGCTGTGCCATCGACAACACCAATAAGGAAGGGGCATCTATTTTTACTTAGGCTAGCATACCTAAGTTAAAGCAAACTCCCCTTGCCAATACAAGAAGGAAGAGGATTTCTTATAGTCTAATAAACAATTCATCATGACCAAATACAGTATCTAACACAGGGGGTCCGGGGGCGCAGCCCCCGGTTAGCAACTAACCATTTGATTGCATTATCTCTGAGAATAGTTAGCAATTATCCATTTGATTGCATTATCCCAGGTTAAGGGGGGTTGTGTGTGGTTCCATATCACCAGATTTATTAAAAAACTCTACGTCAGGCTAAACAGTTTAGGCTAGATAGTACGATACGATACGAAGTCATTAGTTAAGAGGTGAAAGAAGATTATTAGGAATTGAAGAAAAGGTGGTGAAACTGAAATACAGTAGGAGTAGAAAGAATCTGGGCTCAACCAGATCGCTTCATCTTTCTTATTGGTGTTTTGTCTTTGTTCTGCTCCCTTGGGTCGTCAGACCTTTGTATTAATATTGGTTTATTTATATAATGCTGCTTATTATTATTATTTTTGTTATTGTTGGAGTTAGTGAGCCCGCCCAGGTCCTTGTGTAACTGGGAGGGTAGTCACATTTTTTTTTGGTGTTAGTTAAGTGTTAGTTGTGTTAGTCTAAAGGTACACTGTATGCCAGGTTCTTAGTGGAGCTGGTTGGTCACTCTCATCTTTATTCCTCTAGTAATGTTTTATGTAGAAATGTGTATATTGAGGCAGGAGGTGGTTCAATTACTTCTTCCTGTCTATATTATTTTTCCAGTTTTGATATGTTTCTGTGTTAAGTTCAGTCACTTTTTTCCAAATATTTACAGCTTTGTTGTGTATATCTACATTGATTGCTAAGAGGTTTGCTCTCTTGTGTAGCTGTTCATTATTGATGTGGTCTGTATATTTTATGTTATATATAAATCTGAGGGCTATATTTTGTACTGTTTGTAACCTTTTAATGCACGTTTTACTAAGGGTGTTCAATGGGATGGGTGGGTAGTCCATAATTGATTTGACAAGGGCAATATAAATCTTTTCTTTGTTATTAATGCTAAGGTTCTTAAAGCGTTTTATTTTGATAATCTTATTCTTGCCTGTCGTTCTTTTTATCTTTTTAAGTATGTTATATATCCTCTTTTGTTAGTTTTAATCCAAGCATCCTACCTTCAGTGTCGTATGGGTATAGTTCCTGGTCGACTATTACTGGACTTGTTTTAATCTTGGCTATTGGTATTATCTTGAATTTGTTCTTATTTGTCCTGATTTTCCATTTTTTCTCAAAATCATTTATGTTTTTTATCGCTCTTACCGTGTAGAGTGCCATAAATTGAGTTGATTTTCCTGGGTATGATACTATTTGAGTAATATCATCAGCAAACATTACATATTCACCAAAGGGGGTAGGTTGAGGTGTGTCTGAAGTATAAATTGTATATAGTGTTGGAGAAAGGCATCCTCCTTGAGGTACTCCACTCTCAAGATTAAACATAGTTCCTAAAAAGTTTCCAATTTGAATTTGTGCTCTCCTATCATCTAAATAGTTACACAATATTCTTAGCATGTATTCGTTAAGTCCCAGTTTTAATATTTTATATTTCAAGCCTAAATGCCCAACTTTATCAAAAGCCTTAGAAACATCCCTTAAAATTATATTGATCTGGTTACCCTTGCTTTTTTCTATTGCAATTATTTCCGTTATTATAGCTATTGCAGTTAGGGTATTTCTATTGGGCATAAATCCATGTTGTCTGTTGTTAGTTTTCCCATGTTGTGTTAAAAAGGCTATAAGTCTTGAATTTAATATTTTTTCCAATAGTTTCCCGGTAATTTCTAATAAAGATATTGGCCTGTAGTTTAATATTTTTATTGTCCTAATTCTCTTTAGAAAATAAAATATCATTTTAGCATATTTTTAGTTTGTCTGAAAGTAACCAGTTATTACATGCGTTATGTAAATGTTTAATAGTGTATTTAAATGTTTTCAGGTAGATTCATGATCATATTTCGTATTACCTGTGAGCCCAGGGGCTTTTTTCCTTAAAATTTCTCAGACAGTGCATCATTTCTCCCATGGTTATTATTTGATTATTAGGTAATAAGTTATAGTCTATATATTGCCTTGGGGTGATTCTATGTATTCGTGTTCACTATCAAAATCTTCATTTTCCTCATCTGATATTTTAAAAACTTTTACCCATTCCCTTTTGAATGCTGACTCTTGTTCATTTTCCTCGTGCAATTTTGTTCCATTTTGGTCTTTAATGTATGGTGTTTTTTGCTTGTTGTGCCCCCTCATCTTGTTTATGGAAGTCCAAAATGTTTTTGTGTCTTTAGTCATGTCAGCAGCCATTATAATATCATTCCATTTTTTATTGTTTGCTGCTTACATGCGTCTCTTAATTTTTATCTGGTATATCTGTGTCGTATATAGTGTTACGAACCCCTCCACCCAGCACTACGAACCACGCCATCTATTGTCTTGATCTACCTACCCAGCACCACGAGCAACGCCATCTAGGGATGAGACACGAGTATGACTCGTCTTAGTTACCACTCCGGGGTTTCCCTTCTCCATATCCTGGTTGTTGCGTCACTTCCTCCAAGTCTTCTTTGTGAGCTCCAATTCGAGGAGAGAGCACTTGGCTCTAGGAAGTGACCACAGGATCATCTATCCTCTAAACCTACGGTGCAGTGACTACCTACCGTCTTCTACAATACTCGGCCTTACTCGTCAGCCATCTCAGCTCCTCACTTAAGTATTTGTAATCTTGTATTGCCTCCCCCACGTCCACTTGCTTCAAGATTGTTTTATGTTTTATTAATATGTATATACTGTTAATGTTTAGGTTAAGTTTGGTTAAGGGTAATTTATAAGCTGAATATTTTGTTTAGGGATTTATGGTACTCTATTATACACAACGAAAACTCGCATCCTTTGTCTACCCTTTTATAGTCCGATTGTCTTTGTTTTTATTATTGTTGTTACCTGTTGGGATCTGGGTAGACGTATAACTATATTCTAAATCCCCAACTCGTAACAAATGGCGACGTGACAGGACGACCTTAAGTACCATATTCCTTCCTCCTTGTTACTCAAGTGGTAATTATTCCTCCCGTCGCTTCTGTTCACAATTGCTTTACGGTGGTTAAAGTTTCCTTCATATGTGTTTGCATATATTGGTATTATCGTACAGTAGGTGACAGACGTAGAATGTAGGTTCCAAAGTGTCATAAAGGCTTACCTGTTATTACCGCATTGGCGGTTGTGTAGTAAGTCTTATCGAGTGTAGGGAAGAATCGGATCATTTAATGCCGTACCCTCACTCCAGAGTAGGCTGTTCCATAGGCACTAGTTTACGGTGAAGTGATATCTTGGGACGCCCCGCTCTACCAGGACCCCATAATTATAAAGCCTCAATTATTGTTCTTCTCATTATCTCATTCAGGGTCAATCATACCATTTATCAGGGTTGTTAATCCGGATCTTTATATTAATGCCGTAATACGCCCTACCTCTTTCAAGTATATCAGGGTTGTTAATACGGATCTTTATATTAATGCCGTAATACGCCCTTCCTCTTTCAAGTATATCGGGGTTGTTAATCCGGATCTTTATATTAATGCCGTAATACGCCCTACCTCTTTCAAGTCTCTTATCCTTATCTAAGGATCTTCTCAGAAGAACAATAATCATAAGTGTAATTTCCTAGAGTATAACTTGGATTTAGTTTTAAAGGGACTTTCTGGTTATCCACTGCCGTGATATTTTCTAGGGTTATCCACTTATCTTATCTTTGGACATTAGTTAATTTATACTATTTTTCTTAACAATGGCCACTGGAACGATCACCAGGATTTTGTGAAAATCCTTCCGTAGCTAAATTACGTGTTAATATCCTGAAGAAGAAAGAATGGAAAGAAATAGCCAACTATTATAATATCCCATTTTGCAGCAACTGAGCTAAGGAAGTATTTAAAAATCATGTGATTGAAGTGCTGGTTCAACATGAAGTTTTAAAGAATCCGCTGTTGACAGATTAGCATATGCAAGAGAAACTTCAACGCCTTAAGGGCTGGAACGAGCTAGGTTCGAGTTCCAAATCAAAATGAAAGAACGCGAGTTGGAGCAGGAGTCGGAACAGGCCAAGTTGGAGCACAAGTTGGAGCATGAGGGAAGGTCGGAACAGGCCAAGTTGGAGCATGAGGAAATGATGGAACGGGCCAAGTTGGAGCAGGAGGTTAGACTGAAAGAACTACAGGTAAGAGAGATAGAAGTCACCTTAACATCGGAGTTTAGATCAAAGGAAGTGGCATTAAGAGAGAAACTGGCTGCTTTTAACCCTGCTACTGCTTCTTCCCTTGTTCCCGGGTTTGATGAATCCGATATGGACGGGTCATTTAGGACTTTTGAGAAAATAGCCGGGAAGAATGAGTGGCCAAAGGACCAGTGGGTGTCAGTGTTAGTTCCTAAATTATATGGTAAGGCTCGTAGAGTTTATAACTGTTTAGACCAGACTGATGACTATGATAACGTAAAAGAATATCCTCACCTCTTATGCTATCGCATGGATGGATACCAGCAGAAGTTTCGTAAACTAACCAAACCATTTTCCACACCTTTGTTGGGTTTGCTCAAGAAAAGCAGGTTTTTAAGAAGTGGTTAGGGCTACAGAGACCTCCATTTCAGGATTTGTTAAATTTGGTAGTCCTGGAGGAGTGGAAGCAAGATACCATTTCACATCTTGAGCATGTGGAGGGCGTGGAGAGGTTAATTTAGGGCGTGCTGCTGAGCTGGCTGATGCGTGCGCTTTGTTGGTGGAGTCACTGGGCAGTAGAGAACGTGGTACTTCCCGACATGTTAGGTCCTCCTCTGATGATAACCTTGGGAACGTGAGTGGTAGGTCGAAAGGTCCCACACCTACTCCCCCCGATGCAACCAAGCTTACTTGTTCTTACTGTAAAAACCCAGGCCATACGATCCAGAATTGTAAACACCCAAAGTGTCGAATTGCTAAAAGTAGTTCCCTGGATCCCAAGTCCAAACCAACAGCAAATACCAATGTGGAAAGGCCCCATCAGGATCTCTTCTCTTCATTCACCTATGAGGGAAAAATTTCAATCATAGAGGGGTCTCGTTCTTTCCCTATTCGTATACTACGTGATACGGGCGCAGCACAATCTATCCTCCTGTTTAACGTCATTCCCGATATATCTACCGCATTTACTAATGAGAGTGTTCTAATTTCAGATCTCTCATCCCATTCTTCCTATCCTTTAGCTAAATTACTCAATGTCCTTGATTGCTGGGGAAGTGCAAATAGCCATAGGAAAGACCCAATGCCTGTGTGCGGCATTCATTTATTGATAGGTAATGACTTTGGTAGGAAGTCTAGTGGTTCTAACATAAAAGACAGTCGACTCTCCCTTACACCAATCAACTCCACCACTGACCTTAAAAACTATTCCTCATCTTTTCCCATCTTGTGCTGTCACCCGGTCTGAGTGTGCAGAAATGAGCCCCTCTTCGTCTAAAACCACCTCTAATATTTTCCTACCCACAGAAGATCTGTACAATAAGACAATTAGTAAGGATGAGCTCGTTAAAGCCCAACAATCTGATCCATCTTTGAATAAACTTCATCATGCAACAGTTGAGGGTAAAGATTTTAACACCCTTCCGTGTTTATATTATCAGGAAGGGGTTTTGATGAGGGCCTATAGGCCCCCTGAGCTTGCCCATCTAGACACGTGGTCTGAAATACATCAAGTGGTAATTCCCTCCTCAGTCAGACCAGCATTAATTGCCCTTGCCCATGATGGTATTTCAGGACATTTCGGAATCCTGAAAACATATAAAAGCTCCTCCAACACTATTACTGGCCTGGACTTAGGAAGGATGTGTCAACGTACCTAAAATCTTGTCATATTTGTCAAATGGTAGGAAAACCAAATGAAAGTATACCAGCAGCTCCCATTAAGCCCATCCCAGTATTTTCTACACCATTTGAAAAGATTGTTGTGGATTGTGTGGGCCCATTACCAAGACTAAGAAGGGAAATCAATTCCTGCTCACAGTTATGGATACCAGTACACGTTATCCTGAGGCTTTTCCCCTTAAAAGCATCACTTCAAAAAACGTAATCAAACATCTTTTGCACCTTTTCACTTCAGTGGGCATTCCTAAAGAGATCCAATCCGATCAGGGCACCAATTTTACGAGCAATCTTTTCAAACAGGTGATGAAAGACCTCAGTGTGGACCATTGTACATCAATGCTCAAAAATACTGTATAGAACACCAAAAGGAATGGGATGAAAGCATAGACTTGTTACTCTTTTGCCATCAGGGAATGTCCCAGAGGTCATTGGGTTTCTCCCCGTTCGAGTTACTATATGGGGAGATTAAATAGGGGACCCCTTAAAATAGTAAAGGAGCAGTGGTTTGACACTCCATCTATTAAGCTCGCAACAGTTTCCCAATACATTGACACTTTAAGGGACAAATTAACTGAAGTCGAACCATTGCTCAGTCAAACTTAAAAAAAGTCAACAGAAAAATGGTGAAGTCCCAGCCTAAATTGGTTAAAGATCATTTTCTTAGGTGACAAAGTGTTACTCTTTCTACCCATTCCAGGCTCTCCCTTAAAAGCCATTTTACTGGTCCTATATAGTTGCTAATAAACTATCTCCTCTCCAACTATATAGTCCATACTCCACGATAGAAAAGATTCTACAACTTGTTCACATTAATCTCATGAAACTTTTACCATTCAGGCAGTCCAGCAGAGGAAGACATCCCAGAGGCTATAAGGCCAACCTGTATTGCATACGGTTTGTGGGGCCGGGCCGGAGACAGATGACGCTGTGGACCTATTGGAGAATTTAGACTTCCTCTGCCTAAAGAAAGCCACTCTATGGCACAGTCACATACTCAACAACTTGGATGAGTATTTTTCTGTTCTGAATCCATCTCAAGCAAAAGATCTCACTAAATTATTATCAACATTTCCTAAAGTCACGTCAGACCTCCCTGGGTTTTGCAATATACTTAAACATGATATTAAGCTAATCTCAGATGATGTACAACCCATTAGGCAATCAGCATATCGACTAAATCCACAAAAAAAGAGATTATGAAAAAGGAGGTAGATTTTTTGTTAAAACATAACTTAGCTGAGCCTAGTACCTCCCCTGGGCTTCACCTTGCCTTCTCATTCCAAAACCCGATGGCACTTTTCGTTTCTGTACCGATTATCGTAAAGTGAACCAGGTCACTGTCTCAGACTCCTACCCTTTACCTTTGATTGAAGATATAATAGACAGCATAGGCTGTGCCAAATTTATCAGTACGGTGGACTTATTGAAAGGATATTATCAAGTGGGACTCACGGATAGGGCCAAAATAATCTCGGCATTTATAACTCCATTTGGTCTTTTTCAATATTTGGTTATGGCGTTTGGCTTTTCTAATGCTCCGGCCACATTCCAGAGGGCCATCAACTTCCTAATTCAGGACCTAGGTGGGACGTTCGCCTACCTGGATGACCTGGTGGTGGTGTCGGACAGCTGGGACGAACATCTGGTGCGTTTGGAGATACTGTTTGCACGACTGCAAGAGACTGGATTCACCATAAACCTGGCTAAATCTGCTTTTGGCCGGGCCTCAGTGACTTACCTGGGACATATCGTTGGGCATGGTATGGTGAGACCCAAGGACGCAAACGTTAGAGCCATCTTGTCCTTCCCTCCAAGGACGAGGAAGGAACTCATGCGCTTCCTGGGGATGTGCGGCTACTACCGTCGGTTCTGCAGTAACTTCTCCAGCGTGGCCGGACCCCTCACAGACCTTACCAGTTCTGCGGTCCCTTACATCTGGAACCAGAGGTGCGACCAGTCTTTCCACCGCCTCAAAGCCTTCCTTGCCTCCAAGCCTGACTACACCTCGCCCTTCCATCTGCAAATCGACGCTAGTGGTGTCGGAGTGGGGGCTGTGCTCCTACAACCCGACCCAACCACTGATGTTCTTCACCCTGTGGCATATTACTCCGCCAAGTTGAAAACATCAGACCAACTACTCGACCATAGAGAAGGAGGCCTTGGCTCTGGTGTTGGCAATAAAGAAGTTTGAATGTTTACCTCCAGTCTTGCCCACAAACAACCCTAGTCTTCACCGACCATAACCCACTCACGTTCATCCAAACCAGCAAGACCTCCAACCAGCGAATCCTCCGCTGGGCTCTCCTCACCCAGCCCTATAATCTACAAGTCCGGCACATAAAGGGGGTCGATAACCTGATTGCAGACTCCTTATCCCGAGCTCCAGTGGAAATGCAGCAGCTACTCTCCAGACGCACCAGTTGATCACCTCCTTCGCGCCAGCGCTACGGAGGTCTTTGGAGGGGGGGTGTTACGAACCCCTCCACCCAGCCCTACGAAGCACGCCATCTATTGTCTGATCTACCTGCCCAGCACCACGAGCAACGCCATCTAGGGACGAGACACGAGAGTACATGACTCTCGTCTTAGTTACCACTCCGAGGTTTCCATTCTCCTATCCTGGTTGTTGCGTCACCTCCAATTCGAGGAGAGCGCGAAAACCAGGAGTGACCACAGGATCATCTATCCTCTAAACCTACGTCACGTGCAGTGACTACCTACCGTCTTCTACAATACTCCAGCCTTACTAGTCAGCCATCTCAGCTCCTCACTTTAAGTACTAGTATCTCTTGTATTAATTCCCCGTCCACCTTCGAGATTGTTTATGTTTATTAATATGTATATACTGTTAATGTTTTAGGTTAAGTTTGGTTAAGGGTAATTTATAAGCTGAATATTTGTTAAAGGAAGTTTATGGTACTCTATTATATACAACGAAAACTCGCATCCTTTGTCTACCTTTTATAGTCCGATTGTCTTTGTTTTATTGTTGTTACCTGTTGGGATCTGGGTAGACGTATAACTATATTCTAAATCCCCAACTCGTAACAATAGCCATCTGTTACTGCCGTGTCTTTCCATATACCTGTTTATTTCATTGTATGGCGGTCTGGATTAATTTGCTTCTTCTGGTAGTCTGTTGTTGGGTAATGTTCACAAATTATTAGTAGGAGTGTGTTTGGTTATAGATGTTTTATTGCTGAGTGCAGTCTGTCCATTTCTGAGTCTATATCTTCTGTTGTTTTCCCTTGTAGGTTAATCGAGTGGTGATTACTTAAGTCGTCTTTGAAGCTGTCCCAGTCTGTTTTACTCATTTTCAGTCTCTTTTTTATTGGTATCTGTATGGGGCTTGTTGACAGTGTTAGTATAATTGGCAGATGGTCACTGCCTGTATTATATGGTAATTGAAAAAGGCTTTGTTGTTGGTAAAAATTTTGTCTGGTGTCGATTGTGTATTGTGATTTCTCCAGGTTGGAAAGTTAGGACCCAGATGATTGATTTTCCCTAAATTTATTAATTGATTAAGGGCGTTTCCCACGACGTTATTATTTGTATTGTCAAAAATCCTATGTCTGGCGTTAAAGTCTCCTAAGATGTACATCGGATGACTATTGTTAGCCAATTTTAATAGGTCTTCTATAGGTAAGTAGTAGCAATAATTACGTCTCCTTGAGTTGTATTTATTTTTATTGCTAGAAATTCATCCTGGAAGTCATCAATTAGTTTAAATTTTAAGTTTCTTTTAACCGCTATCGCTACTCCGTCATTTTTCTCGCCCGATTTATTTCTTTGGTTTACATAATAGTTAAAGAGTTTTATGTTGTTGTTTTCTGTCTCACCGTGACTGTTTATTAGTATAATGTCAGGGTCAATTTCGCGATATATATTACTTAGGTTAATTCTCTCGGTCTTCCAGTTTCTTACGTTGTGTTGTATTATTCTTAAAGTTCTTACTGTTTGTCTATTGTCCATTATTTCTTATACTTGGATTGTGGCAGTCAGTTGGAGTGGAGACCTATCATCCTGTTTCCCGCTTCTGACTCTTCTATACTCTGACGGGTCTACTATTTTAAAGTCTTTGGCCGTAATCTTTAGTTTGTCCGTAGTAATTAGTGACCAGACATAATCTTCACTTAGGGATTTTTCTTGATATGTCCACTTGTATATCCCTCCTTCACAGTTTTTTACTATTGTCCCTCCTGTTGGTCTCGATGTTGGGATTCCATGTTTTGTTGTAGTGATAACTTTTAATCCAATTTCTTCAGCAGATTCAGGTTGTATATTGTGATCAGTTTCCATCTTATCTTCTCTCCTCCTACTCCTTTGTCTGTCCTTTTGTTATTTCTATCTTCTCTTTGTCACTTCTAGTCATTTGTCTGGGATCTCTATCAGTCGCTTGTGTTCCTTGTGTATCAGCTGTTGCTCCTTGCTCAAACCTTTGTTCGTCTTGATGTAGTCTTTCTCTCAGTTCGCTTGCATATGTTGTCTGAAATAGTTTTTCGGATTGTGGATTCTCTGGAAATATCATCTCTGGTAGGTTATTCAATTTAAACATTTTCCTTAATTCCTCATTGTATGATCCGGGTGCAATGATATTGTGCAAATGTGCATGGATCATACTAATCATTACCTTATCATGTATTGGCTCACTTAGGTTTAATACTGTGGATTCTGGTCTATGAGCCTCTTTGGACCGCTCTCTTTGCTATTTCGACGTATGTCGTATCCTTCTTGTCTTGTTCCTTTTTCCTTGTTTCTTGTACTTTATCATGTGTTTTTTTATTGGGCATGCCATTGCTAACGTCCTATGTATACATTCCCGTTTCTCTTACAGTTGAGACAGCCAACATGTGTATTCTTACATTCAGTGTAGGTATGGTCGTCGCCTGCACAATCTGAGCAGTACTTTTTTTCTTTTTCCGGACAGTCTCTCGTTGTGTGTTCTTCATATTTGTAGCAGGAGAAGCAAGTTTGCAGACTGATGAATGTCTCCTTCTTTATTTGATGTGGTGTGACTGACATGTTGAATATTAGAAAGCCCTGTTGTAAAACTTTCTCAGCCATTGACACTTCTTCAAACATGAGTATAGTCCTTTATCTTAATGACTTCTTCAATCTTCATCCACCTATTTTGGCGTTCCAGTTCTTCTTTCAGGTCTTCCTCCCGATCTCTTGATCGACTTGACGAACAAAAACTGATCTTTTTGCTTTTTGTTCTGGTGGCATGACAACAATAAGGCCTTCATTGTAAAATATATCTCTTGCTTCTTTGAAAGGATTTTATCTGAATCAAAGTCATCTTTACAGATTACTTTAAAACCTTCATTGGTGCTGAATATTCTAGTTAGTGGGACTTGCAGTTTGTTGTAAGTGATTTCTGCCACTTTTCCCCTTCCAATAGAGTGTCC
>NW_024742707.1:30000-35090 GCF_018991925.1 Homarus americanus
GGCGCAACACCGTCTTTAACGCGTTTAGAGAGAACTCCCCCTGCCTCCCTCCCAGTCATGAGATAGACGTGGACTCGTGGCGAACTCTCAAAGAGAACGCCCACACCGCGTCTGACCGTGGGAGAGGGTGGAGGAGCGCGTGAGGAAGAGCACGGCGTCACCCAAGCATTCTCATCTCTCTGCCTGCACCACTACATGGTAGACTGCGGGCCCAGGCGCACTCATCAATTTAGGTTCCACTGCAATGCATGCCAAGCACTCTTTTCGAGGTGATAGACGAAATTCCGGCGGGGCTTACTTAAAAGATATCCGACCCGGTTTCGTTTCCTCTTCGTGGGATGGAGTGCCTCTTAGAACATGTGCAGCATCAGCCATGAGCGGCCGACGGCCATTCGTGTCTCTGTGGACAGCAGGCAAAAGAGCGCCGCCTCCAGTTATTTGCGAGGGCGACAACTGTCGCTGTTGTGGTTGAATGTGGGTGCATGATCCATGGACTTGCCAGTGATGAAGCATTGTTTTAAAGGGCACGCCTCGCGCAAAGCGCGGGCGATTAAACAGGCGGAAGCTTCGGTTGGGTTACCCTCGTGATGTCGGGGGCAGTGTAGGTACGAACTTCGCGGCAACCGATGGATGTATATTTCCGACACCGTGCCCAGAGAGTGGCGACAAGCTCATATGGCTGCCGCCGCCGCAATATGCATTCAACTTGTCGATGTATCTGGTATTCTTGCGATTCACATACCGACACGCAGTTTGCTGCGGTCTTCATCGACCCACGAGCCGAGTGATCTCCCGTTAAGAGTTGTGTATTTGCCATTTGGTCTTTTTGCGACTAACCATCACAGGTCGAGTCTCAATGAAAGGGTTTGACAGACATAGCCCAAGTTTGTGGTTTGGGTTTGGCCGGACGGCTTGTTGTTGTTTTTGACACTTGAATTTCACTCTTTTTGGGTCAAGAGGCTTATTCGCCGGTAGTAAGGAACGGACGGGCAGCCGTCCAAAGCCCCGTCCGTCCTCCTCCTCCGGTCTTCGCGCTCTCGCCCGAGTGTGGTCCACCTACAGCGTGGTGGTACCTATTTTTGGTGCGGGGGCCGGGATTGTCCTCTTTCGCTGCTGGAGTTGCCAGAGCAGAGCCCGAGACCGCCCAAATCAGGAGAGTAGTGGTAGTAGTTTTAAGAGCGCCCCGTTCTCTTTCTCTCTGTTAATGATCCTTCCGCAGGTTCACCTACGGAAACCTTGTTACGACTTTTACTTCCTCTAAATGATCAAGTTTGGACATCTTTCCGTCAGCTCGAGGCGACGACCCCAGAAAACCCTCGCGGGCAACGGGGCCGACAATCCAAGAGCGCCAGTCCGAAGGCCTCACTAAATCATTCAATCGGTAGTAGCGACGGGCGGTGTGTACAAAGGGCAGGGACGTAGTCAGCGCAAGCTGATGACTTGCACTTACTGGGAATTCCTCGTTCATGGGAAACAATTGCAAGCCCCAATCCTATCGAAAGGCTTTGAGCGGGTTACCGGCTCCTCGGAGGGGAAAAGCTCGTTGATCCCTTCAGTGTAGCTGGCGTGCGACCCAAGAACATCTAAGGGCATCACAGACCTGTTGGTACTTCAATCTAGATGCGGCTAGAGATTACGTATCCTCTAAGAAGAAGTTGCGAACTGGACACCATTTTCTGGAGATCCGTCGACTACTTAGTAGGCCAGAGTCTCGTTCGTTATCGGAATTAACCAGACAAATCGCTCCACCAACTAAGAACGGCCATGCACCACCACCCACCGAATCGAGAAAGAGCTCTCAATCTGTCAATCCTTCCGGTGTCTGGGCCTGGTGAGGTTTCCCGTGTTGAGTCAAATTAAGCCGCAGGCTCCACTCCTGGTGGTGCCCTTCCGTCAATTCCTTTAAGTTTCAGCTTTGCAACCATACTTCCCCGGAACCCAAAGACTTTGGTTTCCCGGAAGCTGCCCGCCCGGTCATGGGAATAACGCCGGCGGATCGCTAGTTGGCATCGTTTATGGTTAGAACTAGGGCGGTATCTGATCGCCTTCGAACCTCTAACTTTCGTTCTTGATTAATGAAAACATCCTTGGCCGTGCCGCGGTAGTTCGTCTTGCGGCGGTCAGAATTTCACCTCTAAGCGTGTATCACAGATACCCCCGCCTGTTCGATTAGTCATTACCTCTGGTTTAAAGGCTTAACAAAATAGAGGCGGTCTATTCCATTATTCCATGCATCACCATTCGGGCCATTCAAATAGCCTGCTCTGAGCACTCTAATTTTTCAAGTAAACTCTCCGGCCACTGGGACACTTTCGACAAAGCATCGTCAGAGCGGCTGAAGCTGTTCGGGCGTGACAGTAAACACCGGGCGGTGCACGCGATGGGTCAGGGCGCGGTCCAACTCACGGGCTTTTAACGCGCTTAACTTTAATATCACGCTATTGGAGCTGGAATTACCCATGCTGGCACCAGACTTGCCCTCCAATGGATACTCGTTAAAGGATTTAAAGTGTACTCATTCCGATTGCGAGGCCTCGGATGAGACTCACATCGTTATTTTTCGTCACTACCTCCCCGTGCCGGGAGTGGGTAATTTGCGTGCCTGCTGCCTTCCTTAGATGTGGTAGCCGTTTCTCAGGCTCCCTCTCCGGAATCGAACCCTGATTCCCCGTTACCCGTTATAGCCATTGTAGGCGCATAACCTACAATCGAAAGCTGATAAGGCAGACACTTGAAAGAAGCGGCGCCGGTGCGGAGACCGTGCGCTCAGCCCGAAGTTATTCAGATTCACCACAGGTGGGTTACGGACCGGGGCCCGACCAGTTTTGAACTAATAAAAGCGCTCTTCCCTTGCGGTCAGAGACCAATTGCATGTATTAGCTCTAGAATTGCCACAGTTATCCAAGTAAGTGGGTTTACAGATCCAATGAAACATAGCTGATTTAATGAGCCATTCGCGGTTTCGCCTTAAATCGGCTTGTACTTACACATGCATGGCTTAATCTTTGAGACAAGCATATGACTACTGGCAGGATCAACCAGGTAGCTGCTGCTGTTGGCGGCGCCTATCACGGCGACCAAAATAGTGAGATTGAGAGAGAGGCAGAAGACATTGGGCGAGGGACCGCACGTTGGCCTTAGAGAAATAGCAAACCAGATGATCAGATCTAACTGCACCTTCTCTTGCTATCCTCGGCGCCGGCAGCGCCACCGTGTGTGCCAATCTCCTCCCTTATCCGCTCCTCTTTGCCCCAGCTCCAGCGAGGCAGCCGACATTGGGCGAGGGACCGCACGTTGGCGAATCTCCTCCCTTATCCGCTCCTCTTCTCTTTGCCCCAGCGAGGCAGAAGACATTGGGCGAGGGACCGCACGTTGGCCTTAGAGAAATAGCAAACCAGATGATCAGATCAAACTGCACCTTCTCTCGCTATCCTCGGCGCCGGCAGCGCCACCGTGTGTGCCAATCTCCTCCCTTATCCTCTCCTCTTCTCTTTGCCCCAGCGAGGCAGCCGACATTGGGCGAGGGACCGCACGTTGGCCTTAGAGAAATAGCAAACCAGATGATCAGATCAAACTGCACCTTCTCTTGCTATCCTCGGCGCCGGCAGCGCCACCGTGTGTGCCAATCTCCTCCCTTATCCGCTCCTCTCCTCTTTACCCAGCTCCAGCGAGGCAGCCGACATTGGGCGAGGGACCGCACGTTGGCCAATCTCCTCCCTTATCCGCTCCTCTTCTCTTTGCCCCAGCGAGGCATAAGACATTGGGCGAGGGACCGCACATTGGCCCATCTCCTCCTCTCTCTCTTTCTCTTACTGTTTGTGGGGACGTGGGCTCATGAGCGCCATCGTCGCCCAATATTGGTTAGGTTGTGTATTTCACGGGTGGGAACCGCCATCATCGTTGTTAGGTGATGGGGTAACCCAACGTGTGCTTTGACGAGTTTTGGCTGCTAAACTCTCTTTTTAGTATACTCGGCTCCCAGACTGCGCCCTGGTCGTGTTGAACCATGAGCGTTGTCTATGCACATTTAGGGTAGCCGTTTGCGCGTGGAATAGTGCAATGAATCTCGGTCAAGAGACGGTTGGGCGCTGCATTGAAGGCCGGCACAGACGCGAAGACGGGGTGATCAGCCAACGCAAGTCCGCTAAGTTGGGCAGACAGCAAGGCGAAGGGGAGCCCCGTTCCGGACTGAAAGGCCGCAGCATATGCTGTGACGGAAACTAGTAGGGTGGCGACGTGTGCGCCGAGAGAGAGAGAGAGAGAGACGGAGTAAATAATGTCCAAACGGAAGAGAGACCTGGCAAGTGTAATTGATAGAGCGCGAGCCTACTCGCCATAAGCCCGCTCCACTGCCATTCCTCTGATCCAATGAGACTAAAATCTCTCTCTCTCTCTCCTTATGCTCCAGCCATTGCAGGGCAGGGAAGCGACGGCAATTTTGGTTGTTGTTTTTGAATGCCGCGCTTTGCTTCGCAGAGGCGCCGAAGCGCTCCGCTGGGGGGCGGAAGATATTTCACACCGAATATGTGTGTGAAGGCACCCTCTCCCCTTAATATAGTGAAATAGTGCAATCCAGCATACAAGGTCGGACGATAGGACATTCACCGTACCGCACCTCGAGAGTGGATGTTGGGTAAGGTTAAAACCGGACTGTTCGCAGACAGCCGAATAACCCGGTTCCGGACTAATTGGTGGATGCAACATCATGATGATGCTGCTGCTGTCGCGGAAACCGCGGTGGCGACGTGAGAGAGTAATAATGTTCAATAGGGAGAGCGACCTGGCTAGTGTAATTGATAGATCTCGAGCCTACTCGCCATTAGCCCGCTCCACTGCCATTCCTCTGACCCAATGAGACTATTCTCTCTCTCGCTCTCCTTCTGCTCCAGCCATTGCAGGGCAGGGAGAGGAAATCGACGGCAATTTTGGTTGTTGTTTTTGAATGCCGCGTTTTGCTTCGCAGAGGCGCCGAAGCGCTCCGCTGGGGGGCGGAAGATATTCCACATCGAATAGGTGTGTGAAGGCACCCTCTCCCCTTAATATAGTGAAATAGTGCAATCCAGCATACAAGAGCGGACGATAGGACAGTC
>NW_024742708.1:0-12497 GCF_018991925.1 Homarus americanus
CCATGGCCAGGGGTGTGACGGCCGGGTCACCGCTTCACTGCAATGACCCGGGGTGCGAGGGCCGGCCACCCCTTCAGTGACATGACCCGGAGCGTCAGTTACGGGCACCCCTTCAGTGTCATGAGATGGGGTGTGAGGGCCGGGCACCCCTTCAGTGCCATGAAACGGGGTGTGAGCGCCGGGAACCCCTACAGAGCTATGAACCGGGGTGAGAGGGCCGGGCACCCCTTCACATGACACGGGGTGTGAGGGCCGGGCACCCCTCCAGCACCATGGCCCGGGGTGTGAGGGCCGGGCGCCTCTCCAGCACCATGGCCCGGGGAGTGATGGCCAGGCAGCCCTTCAGTGACTTAACCCGGGGTGTCAGGGCCGGGCACCCCTTTAGTGCCATGAGCCGGGGTGTGAGAGACGGGCACCCCTTTAGTGCCATGAAACGGGGTGTAAGGGCCGGGCAACCCAAAAGAGCTATGAATCGGGGTGTGAGGGCCGGGCACCACTTCACATGACACGGGGTGTGAGGGCCGGGCACCCTTCCATATGACACGGGGTGTGAGGGCCGGGCACCTTTTCAGTGCCATGACCCAGGGTGTGAGGGCCTGGCACCCGTTCAGTGCCATGAAACGGGGTGTGAGGGCCGGGCACCCCTTCACATATCTCTTATACAGTAAATAGAACCTACAAAATCTATACAGGTGTTTGTGTTCGCTCCTGTATATTGAACTTATTACCCAGAACATGAACATGGCCCAGTGTGTACTTTTACTGGATAATTACGAGTGACAGTGCAAAGTTTGTGGAAAGCCGGCTTATGGACCCCTAGCCCTGCGTCAACCGCCGCCCGCCAACCCTCCTCGAAGAATTTAGCAACTTTGAGCAGTGTCAGTGACAGTGATTTTCTGTGAAGTGTTTAGTGCATTGTGTGTTTCGTGCCATTCATGTGTGACCTTCTTCTAAAGGATTCCCAAGGTACACGGCATGTTCTGGGCATTTGTAAGGAGTAGACTTCAGTACACCTCCCCTCGCCAAGCCTGGAGGGTAACTGCTGCTAGTAGTCGTCTCCACCCCCCCTCACAGCGTCGTCTCCACACCCCTTCACAGCTCGAGGAGACCGCTCTCACTGCCCGGGACACACACACACGTACACACACACTGACCGGGATGATTTCCTTATATATATTTTATATATATAATCTACTTATCTGTGTATTTAATTAAATTTTTGTCTGAGATCTTGTTGATACGACGGGCTGACCGGTCAACACTGATTTAGACACAGTACACAGATGAAGTAGTTATGTCTCGTGCCTTACGTAGCCCTGGAACCAGCGTCCGGATGAGTCAGTCGGATGATAGCCCCGCAGAGATGGATGACCAGGCTGACCATGACGCTCCAACTCCCACAACATCGCGCAGCCCTTCACCTCCATATTCAGCGTTGTCTCCAGAGATAATTGCTTTAATGAAGTTTATGAGAGATGAAAGGCGCGAGGATGAAGCTAACAGACGTGTGACGGATGAACACAGAAGGCAAGCAGAGGCAGAGAGAGACCACCAACGGAGATTGGAAGACAGTGCACGGTTTGAAGCTTTGATATCTCGCCTCACTGTTAACCAAGCCCCTGGCTCTAACACTGCCTCGGTACTGACTGGTTCAGATACCTCATCAATGCTTCCTTCACGCCCCCAGCCCCACCTAAAGCAGCTGCTCAAACACCGCCCATCTTGAAGCCTGATGTGAATTTCCAGACTTTTCGTGAATGGCGGCGACGGTGGACTGATTATGCTACAATGGTGGATCTCCAGAGTTTGTCACAGCCTAAACAACTCATCCAGCTGCGTATGTGCCTGTCCTTGGAAATTCAGCGTGTCTTGGAACATCCGTTGCAGGTACCTCCGACCTCTTCGCTGTCTGTAGAGGAGGTATTGGACATTCTACAACGGCACATCAAAGGACAGCAGAATGAAGCTCTGCGCAGGAGGGAATTGTTTAGCTGCAGACAGATGGAGGGTGAGACTTTTGACGCCTTTTATGTACGTCTTAAGAGAGCCTCGGAAGAGGTAGATATATGTCTAGGCCACCACCAGCAGTGCGAGGAGACCCAGTTGAAGCAGGTGATCCTGATGGGTGTTAAGGACGAGGAACTTGTCCAACGCCTCACCTCCCTCGACTCTTCCTCTTCTCTCAAGGATGTGTTGACGATATGTCGCTGCCAGGTGTGTCACCTCTGCCATCCGAGCTCCCCCTACAGCTGTATGCGCTGTGTCCCGGTACAAGGACAAGAAGTCTGTTCCTACGCCTTCGCCCACCACGTCCACGCCCGGTTCATTTTGTAACAACTGTGGTAAGCAGCACGGAACACAGGTGTGTCCAGCTGCTGAGTCTACATGCAACAGTTGTGACCGTAAGGGCCACTGGTCACTCACAGTACGGTGCCCTGCCAAACGCGTCCAGTGCAATGTGTGCGGTCGTCTGGGCCACTATGACAAGTGTTGCCCTTCCAACAAACCCAAGGGACAGCGTCGGCGGAAGCATCAGCTCCCTTCCACCAGAGAGGGCCGCCCACAGTCTTCCAATCAGAAGCATGACGACCCTGGACAACGCTCGAGCCATATTAGGAATGTGTGCTCCCCCCCGCGTCCCAGGACCAAAGTCCCCCAGTACATCAGTGTCATTGTGACCTACTGCAGTGTGTCATCCCGTCTTCAGATGTTGCCCGACACCGGCGCTGATGCTACAGTCATCGGTCCCCAGCATTTGCAATTCTTGGGGCTCTCTCAAAGCGATCTAGGACCGCCTCCCAAGGACCTCTGCGTCACGGCAGATGGTTCACAGATGGCCCCAGCCCTAGGATCACTCCGAGCACAAGTCACCTTTGGCAACAGGTCGTGTCAAGCCTGGATTGATGTGCATAACGGTGTCCCGACTCCTTTGCTGTCCTAAAGACATTGCCAAGAGTTGGCCATCATCTCCCAGGACTTCCCCAAACCTATTCTTGAGGTAAAATACGCCAACAGGGTGCACGAAGGGAGCAGCAACTACCTTGCTGCCGCCCTACCCCTACCTCTGGCCAGTGACACCTCTCCTTCGGTAGTTGTCCCTGCTGCATCACGTCCCCACGTCTTGGCTCGCCTTCACGACAGTCACCGTGGAGCTGAGGCCACCAAACGACGTGCAAGACAGACTGTGTTCCGGCCTGGCATCGACCCCGACATCTCCAATGCTGTCCAGGTGTGTATGCCCCGCCACGTATTACAACCCAGCCAGCAGCAGGAACCCTTTATGAGTGACGACAACCCCACCCGCCCCTTTGAGTCTGTGTCGGCCGACTTTTTCTCTGTGTCAGGAAAGTCCTTCCTTGTTATCGCCGACCGTCTCTCTGGTTGGCCGGTTGCCATCAAGTGCGGTAATGACACGACGTCTGCCGCCACCATCAGCAAGTTCCGCCACTACTTCCGTGACGTGGGCGTTCCTGTGCGCCTGCGAACCGACGGAGGGCCTCAGTTCACAAGCCGGGACTTTGCTGTGTTCCTCGACCGATGGGGAGTCCGGCATGTGTTGTCATCGCCCCATTACCCGCAGTCCAACGGCCACGCTGAGGCTGCTGTCAAATCCCTGAAGCACCTCATCCTTAAGGTGGCCCCTTCTGGGAACATTGACTGCGAGGCCTTCGACCGGGGTCTTCTTGAACTCCGCAACACACCTAACTACACCGGACGCTCCCCTGCCCAGGTTTTGTATGGACGCCCCTTCGTTCTTGTGTCCTTGCTCACCCTCAATCCTTCTCCAAGGAGTGGCAGGCCAACACAGAGGATTGTGATCGCCGAGCCGCCGAACGTGTTCAGGACGTCGTCGCCCGCTACAACGACCACGCCCTTTCTCTCCCCAGGTTGAGTGTCGGCACCCAAGTCCGTGTTGAGGACCCGACCTCCCTACGTTGGGACAAAGTAGGCGTAGTCATGGGTCTCGGTAGGTCACGGGACTACCAGGTGCGGTTACCCAGTGGTCGTGTGTGGTGGAGGAACCGCCGTTTTCTCCGCCGCGTAACAATGCCTTCTGCTGACCCCGACACCAGTGTTGAGTCCCATACCCTTCCCAGTGATCGAGTCCCTCGACGCTCAGAACGGATCCAAAAGAAAAGGTCCGCGATGAGCGTATAGGGGGGAGGGAGGTGTATGTATATTCTGTATTATGTATGCTGCATTATATATTATGTATGTATATGATGTATGTGCTCCATTTATATATATTATTTATTCAGCCTAGCTAGCAGCGTGTGGCAATGTTATTACCATGTCCCACATGCTTAATTAATGTGCCTGGCGACGTATGGAAGCTGTTAATGTCTCACTTGCCATACGTCGTCTATAGAGCAGTTGACAAGCAGACAGGTTGAGGAGCGGTACTCCCCTTGTGTACATATCTCTTATCCAGTAAATAGAACCTACAAAATCTATACAGGTGTTTGTGTTCGCTCCTGTATATTGAACTTATTACCCAGAACATGAACAGGCACCCCTTCACATGACACGGGGTGTGAGGGCCGGGCACCTTTTCAGTGCCATGACCCAGGGTGTGAGGGCCTGGCACCCGTTCAGTGCCATGAAACGGGGTGTGAGGGCCGGGCACAAATACTGAGCTATGAACCGGGGTGTGAGGGCCGGGCACCCCTTCACATGACAAGGGGTGTGAGGGCCGAGCACTCGTTTAGGTCTATAACCAGGTGTGTGAGGGCCGGGCACCGCTTCAGTTCCATGTCCCGGGGTGTGAGGGCCGGGCACCCCTTTAGTGCCATGAGCCGGGGTGTGAGGGCCGAGCACCCCTTTAGAGCCATGAAACGGGGTGTGAGGGCCGGGCAACCCTACAGAGCTATGAATCGGGGTGTGAGGGCCGGGCACCACTTCACATGACACGGGGAGTGAGGGCCGGGCAGCCCTTCATATGACCCGGGGTGTGAGGGCCGGGCTCGATTTCAGTGCCATGAATCGGGGTGTGAGGGCCGGGCACCCCTCCAGCACCATGATCCGGGGTATGAGTGCCGGGCACCCCTTCAGTGCTATGACCCGTGGTGTGCGGGCCGGGCACCCTTTCAGTGACATGACACCGGGGATGTGAGGGCCGGGCACCCTTTCAATGACATGACCCGGGGAGTGTGGGCAGGGCACCCTTTCAGTGCCATAACCCGGGGTGTGAGGGCCTGTCACTCCTTCAGTGCCATGAACCGGGGTGTGAGGGCGGGGCACACCTTCAGCCCCATGACCCGGGGTGTAAAGGCCGGGCACTCGTTTAGGTCTATGACCAGGGGTGTGAGGGCCGGGTACTCTTTTAGGTCTATGACCTTGGGTGTGAGGGCCGGGCACCCCATCAGCACCATGACCCGGGGTGTGATGGCCGGGAACCGCTTCAACCCCATGACCCGGGGTGTGAGGGTCGGGCACCCCTCAGCCACCATGAACCGGGGTGTGAGGGCCGGGCACCCTTTCAGTGCTATGAATCCGGGTGTGAAAGCCAGGCACCCCTTCAGCACCATGCCCCGGGGTGTGAGGGCCGGGCATCCCTTTAGTGACATAACCCGGGGTGTGCGGGCCGGGCACCCTTTCAGTGCCATGAATCGGGGTGTGAAAGCCGGGCACCCATTCAGCACCATGACCCAGAGTGTTAGGGCCGGGCTCGATTTCAGTGCCAAGAATCGGGGTGTGAGGGCCGGGCACCCCATCAGCACCATGACCCGGGGTGTGATGGCCGAGAACCGCTTCAACCCCATGACCCGGGGTGTAAGGGCCGGGCACCCCTCAGCCATCATGACCCGGGGTGTGAGTTTCGGGCTCCCTTTCAGTGCCATGAATAGAGGTGTGAATGCCGGGCACCCCTTCAGCATCATGACCCTGGGTGTGAGCGCCAGGCACCCCTTCAGTGCCATGACCAGGGGGGTGAGGGCCGGTCACTCCTTCAGTGCCATGACCCGGGGGGTGAAGGCTGGGCACCCCTTCAGCCCCATGACCTGGGGTGTGAGGGCCAGGCTCCCTGTCCAGCACCATGACCTGGGGTGGAGGGCGGGAACCCTTTTCAGTGCTATGACCTGGGTTAGGAGGGCTTGGCCACCAGTGCCATGACCTGGTAATGCTGGGCACCCCTTCAGCCCCATGAGACCCGGGGTGAGGGTTGCACCTGTTTAGCCTTCCTATGACCAGGGGGGTGTGAGGGGCCTGCATACCTTCAGAAAAGGCGGCTAGGGGTGTGAGGCCGGGCACCTCTTCAAAGACATTACCCGGGCTTTAGGGCGACCCTTCAGTGCCATGAGCCGGGGTGTGAGGGTCTGGTATCCCTTTAGTGCCATGGAACGGGGTGTGAGGCCCAGGCACCCCGACAGAGCTATGAACTGGGCTGTGACGGCCGGGCACCTATTCATTGCCATGACCCGGGTGTGAGGGCCGGTCACCCTTTCAGTGCCATGAATCGCGGTGTGATGGCCGGGCACCCCTTCAGCTCCATGACCCGTGGTGTGAGGACCGGGAACCGCTTCAACCCCATGACCCGGGGTGTGAGGGCTGGGCATCCCTTTAGGTCCATGACCCGGGGTGTGAGGGCCGTGCACCACTTCAGCGACATGACCCGGGGTGTGAAGGATGGGCACCCTTTCAGTGCCATGAATCGGGGTGTGAGGACCGGGAACCGCTTAAACCCCATGATCCGGGGTGTGAAGGCCAGGTAACCCTTTAGGTCCATGACCCGGGGTGTGAGGGCCGTGCACCGCTTAAGTGACATGACCCGGGGTGTGAGGGCAGGGCACCCGTTTAGTGACATGACCCGGGGTGTGAGGGCCGGGCACCCCTCCAGCACCATGACCCGGAGTGTGAGGGCCGGGCACCCCTTCAGTGACATGACCCGGGGTTTGAGGGCCGGGCACCCCTTCAGCACCATGACACGGGGTGTGAGGGCCGGGCACCCCTTCAGTGCCATGACCCGGGGTGTGAGGGACGGGCACCCTTTTAGTGCCATGAAACGGGGTGTGAGTGCCGAGCACCCATACAGTGCTTTGAAAAAGGGTGTGTGTGCCGGGCACCCCTTCACATGACCCGGGGTGTCAGGGCCGGGCACCCCTCCTGCACCATGACCGGGGGTGTGAGCGCCGGGCACCCCATAAGTGACATGAACCAGGGTCTTTGGGCCGGGCACACCTTCAGTGCCATGAGACGGGGTGTGAGTGCCGGGCACCCCTTTAGTGCCATGAAACGGGGTGTGAGGGCCGGGCACCCCTACAGAGCTATGAACCGGAGTGTGAGGGCCGGGCACCTCTTCACATGACACGGGGTGTGAGGGCCTGGCACCTTTTCAGTGCCATGACCCGGGGTATGAGGGCCGGGCTCGATTTCAGTGCCATGAATCGGGATGAAATGGCCGGGCACCCCTCCAGCACCATGACCCGAGGTGTGAGGACCGGGCACCCCATCAGCACCATGACCCGGGGTGTGAGGACCGTGCAGCCCTTCAGTACCATGACCCGGGGTGTGAGGGCTAGGCACCCCTTTTGTGCCATGATCCGGAGTGTGACAGCTGGGGACCCCTTCAGTGACATGACACGGGGTATGAGGGCCGGGAACCCTTTCAGTGACATGACCCGGGGTGTGAGGGCCGGGCACCCCTCCAGCACCATGACCCGGGGTTTGAGGGCCGGGAATCCCATCAGCACCATGACCCGGGGTGTGCGGGCCGGGAACCGCTTCAACCCCATGAACCGGGGTGTGAGGGCCGGGCACCCCTTTTGTGACATGACCAGGGGTGTGAGGGCCGGGCACCCCTCCGACACCCATGACCCGGGGTTTGAGGGCCGGGCACCCTTTCAGTGCCATGAATCGGAGGTGAGCCAGGCACCCCTTTCAGCACCATGATCCGGGGTGTGAGGGCCAAACCCCTTCAGTGACATGCGACCTGGGGTGTGAGGGCTGGCACCCCCTTCAGTGACATAACTGGGGTGTGAGGCCGGGAACCGCTTCTAACCCCATGACCTGTGGTGTGAAGGCTGGCACCTTTAGGTCCACATGACCTGGGTGTGAGGGGCTGTTCATAATTCTTCAGTTCCATGACCTGGGGTGTGAGGGCCGGGCACCCCTTCAGTGTCATGAACCGGGGTGTGAGGGCCTGGCACCCTTTCAGTGCCATGAAACGGGGTGTGAGGGCCGGGCAGCCCTACAGGGCTGCAAACCGGGGTGTGAGGGCCGGGCACCCCTTCACATGACCCGTTGTGTGAGGGTCGGGCACCCCTTCAGTGAAATGAATCGGGGTGTGAGGGCCGGGCACCCCTTCAGCACCATGACCCAGAGTGTTAGGGCCGGGGTCGATTTCAGTGCCAAGAATCGGGGTGTGAGGGCAGGGCACCCCATCAGCACCATGACCCGGGGTGTGATGGCCGGGAACCGCTTCAACCCCATGACCCGGGGTGTGAGGGCCGGACACCCCTCAGCCACCATGACCCGGGGTGTGAGGGCCGGGCACCCTTTCAGTGACATGAATCGGTGTGAAAGCCGGGCACCGCTTCAGCACCATGCCCCGGGGTGTGAGGGCCGGGCATCCCTTTAGTGACATAACCCGGGGTGTGAGAGCCAGGCATCCTTTCAGTGCCATGAATCGGGGTGTGAAAGCTAGGCACCCATTCAGCACTATGACCTGGGTGTGTGAGGGCTAGGCACCCTTTAGTCTCCATGACCCGGGTGTGAGGGCTGGCACCCCTTCAGTGACATGACCTGGGTGGGAGGGTTGGGCACCCCTTCAGTGACATGACCTGGGGTGTGAGGGTCGGGCACCCTCCAGCACCATGACCCGTGTAGGCCGGGAACCGCTTCAACCTTATGACCTGTGGTGGAAGGGCTGCACCCCTTCAGCTATGACCCGTGTTAGGGCCGGGCACCCCCTTCAGTGTCATGAACTGGAGTGTGAGGGCTGGCACCTTTCAGTGCCATGAAATGGGTGTGGAGGCTGGGCACTCCTACAGTGCCATGACCTGGGTGTGAGGGCCGGGCACCCCTCCAGCACCATGACCCGGGGTTTGAGGGCCGGGAACCCCATCAGCACCATGACCCGGGGTGTGCGGGCCGGGAACCGCTTCAACCCCATGAACCGGGGTGTGAGGGCCGGGCACCCCTTTAGAGACATGACCAGGGGTGTGAGGGCCGGGCACCCCTCCGACACCATGACCCGGGGTTTGAGGGCCGGGCACCCTTTCAGTGCCATGAATTGGAGTGTGAAAGCCAGGCACCCCTTCAGCACCATGATCCGGGGTGTGAGGGACAGGCACCCCTTCAGTTCCATGACCCGGGGTGTGAGGGCCGGGAACCCCTTCATTGACATGACCTGGGGTGTGAGGGCCGGGCACCCCTTCAGTGACATAACCCGGGGTGTGAAGGCCGGGAACCGCTTCAACCCCATGACCCGTGGTGTGAAGGCCGGGCACCCCTTTAGGTCCATGACCCGGGTGTGAGGGCCGTTCACCCCTTCAGTTCCATGACCCGGGGTGTGAGAGCCGGGCACCCCTTCAGTGTCATGAACCGGGGTGTGATGGCCGGGCACCCTTTCAGTGCCATGAAACGGGGTGTGAGGGCCGGGCACCCCTACAGTGTTACGAACCGGAGTGTGAGGGCCGGGCACCCCTTCACATGACACGGGGTGTGAGGGTTGGGGCACCCCTTCAGGAATGGGGTGAGGGCTTCAGCACCCCTTCAGCACTATGACCCAGGAGAGTTAGGGGCTGGGTCAGATTTCAGTGCCAAGAATCGGGGTGAGGGCCGGGCACTCCTAGTGACATGACCCGGGGTGTGAGGGGCTGGCACCCCTCCAGCACCATGACCCGTGGTTTGAGGGGCCGAAACCCCATCAGCACCATGACTCGGGGTGTGAGGGCTGGGAACCGCTTCAACCCCATGAACCGGGGTGTGAGGGCCGGGCACCCCTCTAGTGACATGACCAGGGGTGTGAGGGCCGGGCACCCCTCCGACACCATGACCCGGGGTTTGAGGGCCGGGCACCCTTTCAGTGCCATGAATCAGAGTGTGAAAGCCAGGCACCCCTTCAGCACCATGATCCGGGGTGTGAGGGACAGGCACCCCTTCAGTTCCATGACCCGGGGTGTGAGGGCCGGGAACCCCTTCAGTGACATGACCTGGGGTGTGAGGGCCGGGCACCCCCTTCAGTGACATGACCCGAGGTGTGAGGGCCGGGAACCGCTTCAACCCCATGACCCTTGGTGTGAAGGCCGGGCACCTTTAGGTCCATGACCCGGGGTGTTAGGGCCGTTCACCCCTTCAGTTCCATGACCCGGGGTGTGAGGGCCGGGCACCCCTTCAGTGTCATGAACCGGGGTGTGAGGGCCGGGCACCCCTACAGTGCTGCGAACCGGGGTGTGAGGGCCAGGCACCCCTTCACATGACCAAGGGTGTCAGGGTCCGGCACCCCTTCAGCGCCATGAATCGGGGTGTGAGGGTCGGGCACCCCCTTCAACACCATGAACCTGGGTGTCAGGGCCGGGCTCGATTTCAGTGCCATGAATCTGGGTGTGAGGCCCTGGCACGATTTCAGTGCCATGATTCGGGGTGTGAGGGTCGGGCACCTCATCAGCACCATGACCTGTGGTGTAAGAGCCGGGAACCACTTCAACCCCATGACCCGGGGTGTGAGGCCGGGCACCCCTTTAGGTCCATGACCAGGGGTGTGAGGGCCGTGCACCCCTTTAGTGACATGACCCGGGGTGTGAGGGCCGGGCACCCCTTTAGTGACATGACCCGGGGTGTGAGGGCTGGGCACCCCTCTAGCACCATGACCCGGAGTGTGAGGGCCGGGCACCCCATCAGTGAAATGAATCGAGGTGTGAGGGCCGGACACCCCTTCAGTGAAATGAATCGGGGTGTGAGGGCCGGGCACTCCTTCATCACCATGACCCAGAGTGTTAGGGCCGGGAACCGCTTCAACCCCATGACCCGGGGTGTAAGGGCGGACATCCTTTAGTGACATGACCGGGGTGTGAGGGCCGGGCACCCACTTTCAGTGCCATGAAACGGGGTGTGAGGCCCGGGCACCCCTACAGCACCATGACCCGGGGTGTGAGGGCCAGGCACCCCTTCAATACATGACCCGGGGTGTGAGGGCCGTGCACTCCTTCAGTGACATGACCTGGGGTGTGAGGGCCGGGCACCCCTTCAGTGTCATGAAACGGAGTGTGAAGGCCTGGCACCCCTTCAGTGCCATGAATCGGGGTGTGAAGGCCGGGCACCCCTACAGTGCTGTGAACCGGGGTGTGAGGGTCGGGCACCTCATCAGCACCATGACCCATGGTGTAAGGTCCAGGAACTGCTTCAACCCCATGAACCAGGGTATGAGCGCAGGGTTCCCCTTTAGGTCCATGACCCGGCGTGTGAGGGCCGTGCACCTCTTCAGTGAAATGACCCGGGATGTAAGGCCTGGGCACCCTTTTAGTGACATGACCCTGGGTGTGAGGGCCGGGCACCCCTCCAGCACCATGACCCGGAGTGTGAGAGCCGGGCACACCCTTCAGTACCTTGAACCGGGTTGTGAGGGCCGGGCACCCCTTCAGCCCCATGTCCCGGGGTGTGAGGGCCGGGCACCCGCTTAGGTCTATGATCAAGGGTGTGAGGGCCGGGCATACCTTCAGTGCCATCGCCAGGGGTGTGACGGCCGGTCACCGCTTCAGTGCCATGACCCGGGGTGTGAGGGCCGGGCACCCCTTCATTGACATGAACCGGGGCGTCAGGGCCGGACACCCCTTTAGTGCCATGAAACGGGGTGTGAGGCCCGGGCACCCCTACAGAGCTATGAACCGAGGTGTGAGGGCCGGGCACACTTCACATGACCCGGGGTGTGAGGGTCGAGCACCCGCTTAGGTCTATGACCAGGGGTGTGAGGGCCGGGCATACCTTCAGTGCCATCGCCAGGGGTGTGACGGCCGGTCACCGCTTCAGTGCCATGAATCGTGGTGTGAGGGCCTGGCACGATTTCAGTGCCATGATTCTGGGTGTGAGTGTCGGGCACCTCATCAGCACAATGACCCGTGGTGTAAGGGCCGGGAACCGCTTCAACCCCATGACCCTGGATGTGAGGTCCGGGCACCTCTTTAGGTCCATGACCCGGGGTGTGAGGGCCGTGCACCCCTTTAGTGACATGACCCGGGGTGTGAGGGCTGGGCATCCCCTTAGCGACATGACCCAGGGTGTGAGGGCCGAGCACCAATCCAGCACCATGACCTGGAGTGTGAGGGCCGAGCACCCCTTCAGTGTCATGAAACGGGGTGTGAGGACCGGCCACCCCTTCAGTGCCATGAACCAGGGCGTCAGGGCCGGGCACCCCTTCTGTGCCATGAGCCGGGGTGTGAGGACCGGGCACCTCTTTAGTGCCATGAAACGGGTGTGAGGGCCGGGCACCCCTACAGAGCTATGAACCGGAGTGTGAGGGCCTGGCACCTTTTTAGTGCCATGACCCGGGGTATGAGGGCTGG
>NW_024742709.1:0-5253 GCF_018991925.1 Homarus americanus
CGGGTATGTTTGGCAGCCTGTTATGACATAATAATTCTATAATTTTCTATTACACAAGTAGATAGAAATTGTCTGTAAAATAATATATGTATACAGCAATTAAAGAAGACTATCTGTTTTTTTTTTTTGCTTCTCTCTCTCTCTCGTACACTATCAGGAGAAGACAACCTACGTCATCATACCGAAGACAACTGCCAGAAGAGTGAGGCGTGTATGTTTCTCGAGGAGGAGGAGGTGGAGGAGGAGTTGAGGAGGAGGTGGAGGAGGAGGTAGAGGAGTGGAGGAGTGGGAAGTGGGTGAATAAGAGATGGGGAGGAAGATGTGGAAGGAGGTGGGAGGTGGGAGGGTGGGGAGAGGGATGGAGGAAGATGTGAAGGAGGAAGGGAGGTGAGGAAGAGACAGAGAGATGGGGATGTAGAGGGAGAGGAGTGGGGTGGAGAGAGAGAGAGGAGGTGGAGGAGGAGGAGGAGGGAGGTAATGGAAGACGAAAAATAGGAGGAGAGAAAGTAGTGAAGGGAACAGGAAGGAAAGGGAGGAAGAGCAAAAGTAGGAGATATAACAAGAAAACGAAAGAACATGAAGAAAGAAGAAGAAAGAAGAAAGTATGAAGAGAGAGAGGGGAAGATCTGATTGGCGATCTTGTCAGCGTGGTGTAAGCTTTTGTCGGTGTCTTTGAGGTTGGTGAACTGACCCCCCATCAAGGCATCATTGTTTTCTCTTGATCTGATTGTCTCTCTCTCTCTCTCTCTCTCTCTCCCTCTCTCTCATGCATCCTCCTCATTAATTTTAAGTTGGGTTATTTTCTGGTCTAAGGTCAACAGGATTTGACCAAAGGTTTAAAACGCTCCAAGTTTCAATAATAATAGTTCTGAATATCTAGTATCCTTGGGTCGAACTGCTAAAGTTCCACCGTTGTGTTAAAAGTTTCTCATTGCTGTGTTGTGGAAAGTTTGTGTTGTGTTGTATTGTGTTGTGAGAGAAGGGATATTTTTGTTGTGTTTTTTGTGAGTAGTTTCTCATATTTGTTTTGTGGAGAGTTTGTGTTGCTGGTTTCGTGAGAAGTTCCTGTTGGTGTGATGCAAAGAAGCGAAATTGGATGAAACCTAACCTAACCTAAACCTAACCTAAACCTAACCTAAACCTAACCTAAACCTAACCTAACCAAACCAAACCATACTAAACCCCCTTCTAGGTAACATTAAAGTATATAATCTTCAGGTGAAATAAGGTCAGGGTGTCTAATCTTCAGGTGATTCTCTATAATCATCAGTTGAAATTAGGTCAGGGTGTCTTATCTTCAGGAGATACCAAACAGACCAACAACTAAATAAAGATTACCATACAGCCTCCATACACCAGAGAGGAAAAATATGTAAATTACTAAAGGTAGCGAAACTCCTGCATCTTCAGCTGACAAAGGAGAAGTTAAGTATAGGAAGGAGGAAACTCACAATATTTACGGGTCTCTGGGTAGTTATTTATCTTCATTTAGGGAGGAAAAATGAGGACAACTACTAGCAATCTACTAGCAATCCAAGAAGCTGAAGTAGTAACCCTGTAGTATGCAAATCAGAACCATCCCCTACCTACCCCCTTCCCCTCACACCACCTCTCCCATCTACTTTCCTCTCACTCTTTCTCTTCATTTCATCTCAAATATTAATTGATTGAAACTTGATATCACATAATCTAGATCATATGACACACAAAACAAAATACTATAACAGGAAACTATAAAATATATACACATATTAGGAGTTTCATTTCTTACTACACTCTAACTCTCTACCTGGATCTTGTTTTCTTTAATTAGTTTTCTTGACAGGTAATGAGGTAGAGAACAGGTAAATAGATGGCTGGCTTTAGAAGTTTCCAGGTACATGAATACATAAATAAATATATACATAATTATTCCTGGAGTAAAGTTATACATACATACATATATACATACATACATACATACATACATACATACATACATACATACATACATACATACATACATACATACATTATATATATACATACATACATTACATCCATCCATACATACATACATAAAGCTCTACTTACATATATATCCCGTACACATGACAGCTATACACGTCACTTGCCTGAAAGAACAAAAGAATATTATTAGTATTATATAATTTCTCACAAGACTATACAGTAACCAATCACCATCGAGCATCATATAAGAACAGCCAATGACCAACGAGCATCATATAAGAACAACCAATGACCAACGAGCATCATATAAGAACAACTTCTGGATTTCTGGGAACTTTCTACCCTTAGTGAAGTCAACCGGATAGAGATTGTCGATACGGTATAGCTACAGTAACACCTCTACATAACGGACTATATAGGAGAGTGTAGTCCGTTATATCGAGGTATATTATATGTGAATCCTCCATATAACGGATAATAGTTAGATTGATGTTCGTTAAATGGAGGTTAACTAATATCATGTTAATCTGGTCACCAATATCATGTTAATCTGGTCACCAATATCAAGTTATATCCTTTGTGTAATATGACTTGTAAATTAATTGCAGGAACACGGGATATTTTATGTAATTAATTAAACTCTCTTCTCACTGAGGTATGTAGTAATTATGTGTGTGTGTGTGTGTGTGTGTGTGTGTGACCGCCAACACCGTCCCTCCATGGTCACCCTACAGACCAATTTCCGAGAGAGAGAAAGAGAGAGAGAGAGAGAGAGAGAGAGAGCAAAACAAAAGAGGTGAAATAATCGATCAATAGAGAGGGGAGAGGCAATTAGTTGACGATTTAATTGACTTATATGATCATTTTTTTCCCGTTCGCTTGATAAATGTTTCCTAATAGCTACTTTGGTATTGAATACATACATACATACATACATACATACATACATACATGCATACATACATACATGCATACATACATACATACATACATACATACATGCATACATACATACACACATACATACATACATATATAAATATCACCCCCACTCACCTACCCATCCACCCACACATTCACACCCACACACACACACACACACACACACACACACACACACACACACACACACACACACACACCCACACACACACACACACACACACACACAAACAGTATTAAAGAAACAAGGTTAATAAAAATACATAAAATTCCCGACAATTATTTACCCACGACATATATACTATACCACACACTGACCTGAGTCATCAAACGCAATACACTAATGACTCACTTCACCTTAATAGGAAAATAACCTTCAGGTAAAATAAAGGTAATTAAAAGGTAATGTCAATAGTATCGAATTTGTATATTAAACTAGGCCAAAAAATGAACCTACGTGAAAAGCCAAAACAAAATTTTTTCAATGTTTTTTTTTTTTTTTTTACTTCTAGTAGAACTAATTAATTACTAAAGCTACATACACGTAGTTTGAAAGCTTGTTTACATTTTCAAGTGTGAATTCCTTTTATATACAGAGTGTGTCAACAAATATATATATATACAGAGTGAGCAGAAAAAAAAAAATATATATATACTGTATATGCAGTGTCCAAAATATATATAAAAAGAGTGTCAAAA
The DNA here is from genome assembly GCF_018991925.1 of Homarus americanus. NCBI lineage: Eukaryota > Metazoa > Arthropoda > Malacostraca > Decapoda > Nephropidae > Homarus > Homarus americanus. The sequence goes on from NW_024742709.1 coordinate 3,592, forward strand.
AAAAAATATATATATACAGTGTCAAAAAATATATACCATCTAAATTATTATTATATTATTAACCTCCCCTTAAAAAAAATTATATTATACACTTTCATAAAAATATATAAATAAATAAATAAATAAATAAATAATGAATGAATGCTTTGGTGAATTGTCTTTCTTTGTATTATTTATTATATATTTTTTGTTGTATTTTTTAACGCTAAATCAGTACTTTTATTCATTTACTTTATTTATTTTTACGTACGGCAGAACAAATATTCAAATGTTATGGTAATTACCCCTATACCCCCATCCCTACCCCTCCCTCCCCTCCCTCCCCTCCCTCCCCCCATCCCTACCCCTCCCTCCCTCCTCCCCCCATCCCGGCTTGCCTCCCTCCCCCCATCCCTACCCCTCCCTCCCCTCCCTCCCCTCCCTCCCCATCCCTACCCCTCACCCCCATCCATATCCCTACCCCCTCCATCTCTACCCCCTTATCCCCCTCCCTTCCCACTGTAAAAAAAATATCTTTCAATTAAAGCAAAAATAATCTCGGCACAGGTAATGGCGACCGTCGGTAAAAAGTGTAATATGCAAGATTTAATTTCCGGCAAAAGTTTCGGACACACCAATCGTTCTTTATTCGTCTCTCTCTCTCTCTCTCTCTCTCTCTCTCTCTCTCTCTCTCTCTCTCTCTCTCTCTCTCTCTCTCTCTCTCTCTCTCTCTCTCTCTCTATTTCTCCCTTTGGCTCACCTTTTCTCTCTATCTGGCTCTTTCTTTCTCTTTTTGTATTTTTTCTCTCTCTCTCCACTTATACATTCCGATTCATGTACATAAACACAACAACAACATCAATAATTACAATAATAATAATAATAATAATAATAATAAGAAGAAGAAGAAGAAGAAGACATTATTATTATTATTATTATTATTATTATCATCATTAACATCATTATTATCCAATTTTAAACTCGAGACAATTACCTACAGCCAAAAGACCCCCAAGCATCTTATATCTCCCAGGACAGACAACGCACTGTACACCAGGTCCTCGTTCACCCTGGCCACCGTAAACCGGGTCACGGTCAACAATAACGATAGAGTTACGACACCGACTAAATGAGACCAGAGACGATACCTACCACCACCCATAAACCACCTCGGACACAACAGCCGTGAGACATTAACGTTACGATAGCAGCCAAGGGGAGTGTTGTTATCTGAGGGGGGGAGGAGGGGAGTGTTGGTGGATCTCTCTCTATCTCTCTCTCTCTCTCTCTCTCTCTCTCTCTCTCTCTCTTTTGTTTGATGTCTCTCTCTCTCTCTCTCTCTCTCTCATGAAAATAGTAAGGAAGGAAAATCAAAGGAAATAATCAATGAATAAGTGGTAAATAAAGAGATAAAAAGAAAGATAGAGAAAGGAAGAGTTAAATAGAGAAAGCAACAGAGAGAGAGAGTGGCAGGAATCAGGTATATCTCCCCACTATCTATCACCTCAATTTAATAAAGTGAGTGAAGCAGAGGAAATTATATTAGAATGAGAGTGAGATGAAGGGGGTGAGGGAGAGAGAGAGAGGGAGAGAGGGAGGTTGAGAGTAATGAGGCAGGGTGAGTGAGAATGATTGAGGTTAGGGAGGATGCCTACCCTACCTAACCAGCAATACGTAACTTAC
>NW_024742710.1:0-15854 GCF_018991925.1 Homarus americanus
CTTCAGTGAAATGAATCGAGGTGTGAGGGCTGGGCACACCTTCAGCACCATGACCCAGGGTGTTAGGGCCGGGCTCGATTTTAGTGCCAAGAATCGGGGTGTGAGGGCCGGGCACCCCATCAGCACCATGACCCGGGGTGTGAGGGCCGGGAACCCCTTTAGGTCCATGACCCTGGGTGTCATGGCCGTGCACCCCTTCAGTGACATGACCCGGGGTGTGAGGGCCGGGCACCCTTTTACATGACCTGGGTTGTAAGGGCCGGGGACCCCTTCAGCACCATGACCCGGGGTGTGAGGGCCAGGCACCCCTTCAGTGCCATGACGTGGATTGTGAAAGCTGGGCACCCCTTCAGTGACGTGACCCAGGGTGTGAGGGCCGGGCACCCCTTCAGTGCCATGACCCGGGCTGTGAGGGCCGGGCACCCCTTCAGTGTCACGAATCGGGGAGTGAGGGCCGGGCACCTTTCAGTGCCATGAAACGGGATGTGATGGCCGGGCACCAATCCAGCACCATGGCCCGGGGTGTGAGGGCCGGACACCCCTTCAGCACCATGACCCGGGGTGTGAGGGCCAGGCACACCTTCAGTGCCATGACCCGGAGTGTGAGGGCCGGTCACCCCTCCAGTGCCATGACCCGGAGTGCGAGAGCTGGGCACCCCTTCAGTGACATGACCCGGGGTGTGAGGGCCGGGCACCCTTTCAGTGACATGACCCGGGTTGTGAGGGTTGGCACCTCCAGTGCCATGACCTGGAGTGAGAGCTGGGCACCCCTTCAGTGACATGACCCGGGGTGTGAGGCTGGCACCCTTTCAGTGACATGATCCGGTTAGAGGGCTGGCACCCCTCCAGCACCATGACCCGGGGTGTGAGGGCTGGGCACCCTCAGTACTATGACCTGGGTGTGAGGGCTGGCACTCTTCAGTGTCACGAATCGGGGTGTGAGGCCGGGCACCTCTTCAGTGCTGGCGAATGGGTGAGGGCTGGGCACCCCTACAGTGCTAAGTAACCAGGTGAGGCCGGGCACCTCTTTCACGTTATGAATCGTGTGTGGAGGGCTGGGCACCCCGCACCATGACCCATGGTGGTATGAGTGCTGGGCACCACCGAGCACCATGGCCTGGATGGAGGGCCGGGCACCCCTCCAGCACCATGACCCGGGGTGTGAGGTCCGAGCACCCCTTCAGTGCCATGACCCGGGGTGTGAGGCCCGGGCAACCCTTCAGTGCCGTGACCTGGGTAGAGGATGGCACCTCAGTGACACATGACCTGGGTGTGAGGGCCGGGCACCTTGTAGTGACATAACCCAAGTGTGAGGGGCCGGGCACCCCTCCAGCACCATGACCCGGGGTATGAGGGTCAGGCACCCCTTCAGTGACATGACCCGGGGTGTGAGGGCCGGGCACCCTTTCAGTGACATGACCCGGGGTGTGAAGGCTGGTCACCCCTCCCGCACCATGACCCGGGGTATGAGGGCCGGGCACCCCTTTAGTGCTATGACCCAGGGTGTGATTGCCCGGCACCACTTTAGGTACATGACCCGGGGTGTGAGGGCCGGGCACCCCTTCAGCGCCATGACCCGGGGTGTGAGGGCCGGGCTCCCCTTCAGTGCCATGACCCGGGGTGTAAGGCCTGGGCACCACTTCAGTGACATTACCAAAGGTGTGAGGACCGGGCACCCGTTCAGTGCCATGAATCGGGGTGTGATGTCCGGGCACCCCTTCATCTCCATGACCCGGTATGTGAGGGCCCGGCACCCCTCCAGCACCATGGCCCGGGGTGTGCGGGCCGGGCACCCCTCCAGCACCATGGCCTAAGGAGGGCCGGGCACCCCTTCAGTGTCATGACCAGGGTGTGTCAGGGCCTGACACCCCTCCAGCACCATGGCCCGTGGTGTGATGGCCGGGCACCCTTTCAGTGCCATGATTCGGGGTGTGATGGCCGGGCACCCCTTCAGCTCCATGAACCGGTATGTTTGGGCTGGGCACCCCTCCAGCACCATGGCCCGGGGTGTGAGGCCCGGGCACCCCTCCAGCACCATGGCCCGGGGTGTAAGGGACGGGCACCCCTTCAGTGCCAAGAACGGGGGTGTGAGGGCCGGACACCCCTCCAGCACCATGGCCCGGGGTGTGACGGCCGGGCACCGCTTCAGTGCCATGACCCGAGGTGTGAGGGCCGGGCACTCCTTCAGTGTCACGAATCGGGTTGTGAGGGCCGGGCACGTCTTTAGTGCCATGAAACGGGGTGTGAGGGGCCGGGCACCCCTACAGAGCTATGAACCGGGGTGTGAGGGCCGGGCACCCCTTCACAAGACCCGGGGTGTCAGGGCTGGGCACCCCTCCAGCACCATGACCCGGGGTATGAGGCTGGGCACCCCTTCGATGCTATCACCGGGGTGTGAGGGCCGGGCACCCACTTCAATGACATGACACTGAGTGTGTGGGCCGGGCACCCTTTGGTGCCATGACCCGGTGTGTGTGAGGGGTAGGTCACTCCTTCAGTGGCATGACCCGGGGTGTGAGGGCTGGGCACCCCTTCAGCCCCATGACCCGGGGAGTGAGGGCCGGGAGCCCCTTCAGCTCCATGACCCGTGGTGTGAGGGCCGTGCATACCTTCAGTGCCATGGCCAGGGGTGTGACGGCCGGGCACCGCATCAGCTCCATGACCCGTGGTGTGAGGGCCGTGCATACCTTCAGTGCCATGAGCCGGGGTGTGAGGGCCGGGCAACCCTCTAGTGCCATGAAACGGGGTGTGTGGGCCGGGCACCCCTACAGAGCTCTGAACCGGGGTGTGAGGGCCGCGCACCCCTTCACATAACACAGGTGTGAGGGACGGGCACCCTTTCAGTGCCATGAATCGGGGTGTGATGGCCGGGCTTCCCTTCAGCTCCATGACCCGTGGTGTGAGGACCGGGAACCGCTTCAACCCCATGACCCGGGTAGTGAGGGCCGGGCACCCCTTTAGGTCCATGACCCGGGGTGAGAGCGCCGTGCACCCCTTCAGTGACATGACCCGGGGTGTGAGTGCCGGGCACTATTTCAGTGACATGAAATGGGGTGTGATGGCCGGGCACCAATCCAGCACCATGGCCCGGGGTGTGAGGGCCGGGCACCAATCGAGCACCATGGCCCGGGATGTGAGGGCCAGGCACCCCTTCAGTGACATGACTTGGGGTGTGACGGCCGGGCACCCCTTCAGTGAAATGACCTGGGGTGTGAGGGCGGGCACCCTTTCAGTGACGCGGCCTGGGGCGGCCGGGCGCACTCCGCACCATGACCCCGGAGTATCAGGGTCAGGCACCCCTTCCAGTGACATGACCGGGGTGTGAGGGGCAGGCACCCTTTCAGTGACATGACCCCGCAGGGGGGTGTGAAGGCCGGGCACCACTTTAGGAATATGACCAGGGGGTGTGAGGGCCGGGCACCCCTCCAGCACCATGACCGAGAATCAGGGTCGGCCACCCCTTCATCTCTATGACCCGGTATGTGAGGGCCGGGCTCCCCTCCAGCACCATGGCCCGGGGTGTGAAGGCCGGGCACCCTTTCAGTGACATTACCCGGGGTGTGAGGGCCGGGCACCCCTCCAGCACCATGGCCTAAGGAGGGCCGGGCACCCCTTCAGTGTCATGACCAGGGTGTGTCACGGCCTGACACCCCTCCAGCACCATGGCCCGTGGTGTGAGGGCCGGGCACCCTTTCAGTGCCATGATTCGGGGTGTGATGGCCGGGCACCCCTTCAGCTCCATGACCCGGTATGTTTGGGCCGGGCACCCCTTCAGCACCATGGCCCGGGGTGTGAGGCCCGGGCACCTCTCCAGCACCATGGCCCGGGGTGTAAAGGACGGGCACCCCTTCAGTGCCAAGAACCGGGGTGTGAGGGCCGGACACCCCTCCAGCACCATGGCCCGTGGTGTGACGGCCTGGCACTGCTTCAGTGCCTTGACCCGAGGTGTGAGGGCCGGGTACCCCTTCAGTGCCATGAGCCGGGTTGTGAGGGCCGGGCACGTCTTTAGTGCCATGAAACGGGGTGTGAGGGGCCGGGCACCCCTACAGAGCTATGAATTGGGGTGTGAAGGCCGGGCACCCCTTCACAAGACCCGGGGTGTCAGGGCTGGGCACCCCTTCAGCACCATGACCGGGGGTATGAGAACCTGGCACCCCTTCAGTGCTATCACCCGGGGAGTGAGGACCGGGCACCCTTTCAGTGATATGACCCGTGGTTTGAGGGCCGGGCACCACTTCAATGACGCGAAGAGCACTGAGTGTGTGGGCCGGGCACCCTTTCAGTGCCATAACCCGGTGTGTGAGGGTCAGTCACTCCTTCAGTGGCATGACCCGGGGTGTGGCGCTGGGCACCTTCAGCCCATGACCCGGGTAGCGAGGGCAGGAACCCAGCAGCTCCATGACCCATGGTGTGAGGAGCGTGCATACCTTCAGTGCCATGGCCAGGGTGTGACGGCGGGCACCCCCGCTATTGACATGACCCGAGGCGTCAGGGCGGCCCCCCACAGATGCCATGAACCGGGGTGTGAGGGCCGGGCAGCCCTCTAGTGCCATGAAACGGGGTGTGAGGGCCGGGCACCCCTACAGAGCTCTGAACCGGGGTGTGTGGGCCGCACACCCCTTCACATGACACGGGTGTGAGGGACGGGCACCCTTTCAGTGCCATGAATCGGGGTGTGATGGCCGGGCTTCCCTTCAGCTCCATGACCCGTGGTGTGAGCGCCGTGCACCCCTTCAGTGACATGACCCGGGGTGTGAGTGCCGGGCACTATTTCAGTGCCATGAAATGGGGTGTGATGGCCGGGCACCACTCCAGCACCATGGCCCGGGGTGTGAGGGCCGGACACCCCTTCAGCACCATGACCCGGAGTGTGAGGGCCAGGCACCCCTTCAGTGCCATGACCTGGAGTGCGAGAGCTGGGCACCCCTCCAGCACCATGACTTGGGGTGTGAGGGCCGGGCACCCCTTTAGTGCCATGACCCGGGGTGTGAGGGCCGGGCACCCCTTCAGTGACATGATCCGGGGTGTGAGGCCGGGCGCCCCTCAAGTGCCATGACCCGGGTGAGAGCTGGGCACCTTCAGTGACATGAACCGGGGTGTGAGGGCCCGGGCTACCCTTTCAGTGACATGACCCGGGGTGTGAGGCCGGGCACCCCTCCAGCACGCTGACCCAGGGTGTGAGGGCGTGCACCCCTTCAGTACTATGATGACGGGGTGTGAGGCCGGAGCACTCCTTCCAGTGTCAGGGTGTGAGGGCCGGGCACCCTTTCAATGCCATGAATCGGGGTGTGAGGGCCGGGCACCCCTTCAGCACCATGACCCGTGGTGTGAGTGCCGGGCACCAATCGAGCACCATGGCCCAGGATGTGAGGGTCGGACACCCTTTCAGTGACATGACCTGGGGTGTGACGGCCGGGCACCCCTTCAGTGACATTACCCGGGGTGTGAGGTGAGCACCACTTCAATAACATGACACTGAATAGGCGGGCACCCTTTCAGTGCCATGACCCGGTGTGTGAGGGCTGGTCACTCCTTCAGTTCCATGACCCGGGTTGTGAGGGCCGTGCATACCTTCAGTGCCATGGCCAGGGGTGTGACGGCCGGGCACCGCTTCAGTGACATGACCCGAGGCGTCAGGGCAGGGACCCCCTTCAGTGCCATGAGCCGGGGTGTGAGGGCCGGGCACCCCTACAGAACTATGAACCGTGGTGTGAGGGCCGCGCACCCCTTCACATGACACAGGTGTGAGGGACGGGCACCCTTTTAGTGCCATGAATCTGGGTGTGATGGCCGGGCAGCCCTTCAGCTCCATGACCCGTGGTGTGAGGACCGGGAACCGCTTCAACCCCATGACCCGGGTAGTGTGGGCCGGGCACCCCTTTAGGTCCATGACCCTGGGTGTGAGCGCCGTGCACCCCTTCAGTGACATGACCCGGGGTGTGAGTGCCGGGCACTATTTCAGTGCCATGAAATGGGGTGTGAAGGCCGGGCACCCCTTCAGTGCCATGAATCGGGGTGTGAGGGCCGGGCACCCCTTCAACACTCTCACCCGGGGTGTGTGGGCCGGGCTCGATTTCAGTGCCATTAATCGGGGTGTGAGGGCCGGGCACCACTTTAGGTACATGACCCGGGGAGTGAGGGCCTGGCAAACCTTCAGTGCCATGGCCACGGGTGTGAGGCACCCCTCCAGCACCATGACCTGGGGAATGAGGGCCGAGCACCCCTTCAGTGCTATGACCAGTGTGAGGCTGCATGCCACTGACATGACCCGGGGTGGAGGGGCGGGCACTTCTTCAATGACATGACCTGGGGTGTGTGGGCGGCACCTTTTTCAAGTTCTGCGACCCGGTGTGAGGGCCGGTCACTCCTTCAGTGCCATGACCCGGGGTGTGAGGGCCGGGCACCCCTTCAGTACCATGACCCGGGGTGTGAGGGCCGGGCACTCGTTTAGGTCTATGACCAGGGGTGTGAGTGCCGGGCGCTCGTTTAGGTCTATGACAATGGGTGTGAGGGCCGGGCACACCTTCAGTGCCATGGCCAGGGGTGTGACGGCCGGGCACCGCTTCAGTGCCATGACCCGGGGTGTGAGGGCCGAGCACCCCTTCAGTGCCATGACCCAGGGTGTGAGGGCCGGGCACCCTTTCAGTGCCATGAATCGGGGTGTGATGTCCGAGCACCCCTTCTGCTCAATGACCCGGTATGTGAGGGCCGGGCACCCCTCCAGCACCAAAGCCCAGGGTGTGAGGACCGGGCACCCCTTCAGCACCATGGCCCGGGGTGTGACGGCCGGGCACCGCTTCAGTGCCATGACCCGGGGTGTGAAGGCCGGGCAACCCTACAGTGCTGTGAAGCGGGGTGTGAGGGCCGGGCACCCCTTCAGTGCCATGAATCAGGTATGGGGCACCCCTTCAGCTCCATGACCCGGTATGTGAGGGCCGGGCTCGATTTCAGTGCCAAGAATCGGGTTGTGAGGGCCGGGCACCCCTTCAGCACCATGACCTGCGGTATGAGGGCCGAGCACCCCTTCAGTGCTATGACCCGGGGTGTGAGGGCCGGGCACATTTTCACTGACATGACCCGGCGGGTGAGGGCCGGGCACCCCTTCAATGACATGACCCGGGGTGTGTGGGCCGGGCACCCTTTCAGTGCTATGACCCGAGGTTTGAGGGCCGGTCACTCCTTCAGTGCCATGAACCGGGGCGTGAGGGCCGGGCACCCATTCAGTCCCATGACCCGGGGTGTGAGGGCAAGGCACCCCTTCAATGACATGACCCGGCGTGTGTGGGCCGGGCACCCTTTCACTACCATGACCCGGGGTGTGAGGCCCGGTCACTCCTTCAGTGCCATACCCGAGGTGTGAAGGCCGGGCACCCCTTCAGCCCCATGACCCGAGGTGTTAGGGTCGGCCACCCGTTTAGGTCTATAACCAGGTCTGTGAGGGCCGGGCATACCTTCAGTGCCATGGCCAGGGGTGTGACGGCCGGGCACTGCTTCAGTGCCATGACCCGGGGTGAGAGGGCCGGGCACCCCTTCAGTGACATGACCCGGGGCGTCAGTGCCAGGCACCCCTTCAGTGCCATTAGCCGGGGTGTGAGGTCCGGGCACACCTTCAGTGCCATGAAACGGTGTGTGAAGGCCGGGCACCCCAACAGAGCTATGAACCGGGGTGTGAGGGCCGGACGCCCCTTCACATGACACGGCGTGTGAGGGCCGGGCACCTTTTCAGTGCCATGACCTGGGGTGTGAGGGCCGGGCTCGATTTCAGTGCCATGAATCGGGGTGTGAGGGCCGGGCACCCCTCCAGCACCATGACCCGGGGTATGAGGGCCGGGCACCCCTTCAGTGCCATGAGCCGGGGTGTGAGGGCCGGGCACCCCTTTAGTGCCATGAAATGGGGTGTGAGGGCCGGGCACCCCTACAGAGCTATGAACCGGGGTGTGAGGGCCGGGCACCCCTTCACATGGCACGGGGTGTGAGGGCCCGGCACCTTTTCAGTGCCATGACCTGGGGTGTGAGGGCCGGGCTCGATTTCAGTGCCATGAATCGGGGTGTGAGGGCCGGGCACCCCTCCAGCACCATGACCCGGGGTATGAGGGCCGGGCACCCCTTCAGTGCTATGAGCCGGGGAGTGAGGGCTGGACACCCTTTCAGTGACATCACCCGGGGTGTGAGGGCCGAGCACCACTTCAATGACATGACACTGGGTGTGTGGGCCGGGCACCCCTTCAGCCCCATGACCCAGGGTGTGAGGGCCGGGAACCCCTTCAGCCCCATGACCCGTGGTGTGAGGACCGTGCATACCTTCAGTGCCATGGCCAGGGGTGTGACGGCCGGGTACCGCTTCAGTGCCATGACCCGGGTCGTGAGGGCCTGGCACCCCTTCAGTGACATGACCTGAGGTGTCAGGGCAGGGCCCCCCTTCAGTGCCATGAGCCGGGGTGTGAGGGCCGCGCACCCCTTCACATGACACGGGTGTGAGGGCCGGTCACCCTTTCAGTGCCATGAATCAGGGTGTGATGGGCGGGGAGCTCTTCAGCTCCATGACCGTGGTGTGAGGACCGGGAACCGCTTCAACCCCATGACCCGGGTAGTGAGGGCCGGGCACTCATTTAGGTCCATGACCCGGGGTGTGAGGGCCGTGCACCCCTTCACTTACATGACCCGGGGTGTGAGTGCCGGGCACTATTTCAGTGCCATGAAATGGGGTGTGAAGGCCGGGCAACCCTACAGTGCTGTGAACCGGGGTGTGAGGGCCGGGCACCCCTTCACATGACCCGGGGTGTGAGGGCCGGGCACCCCTTCAGTGCCATGAATCGGGGTGTGAGGGCCGTGCACCCCTTCAGCACCATGACCCGGGGTTTGAGGGCCGGGCTCGATTTCTGTGCCATGAATCGGGGTGTGATGTCCGGGCACCCCTTCTGCTCAATGACCCGGTATGTGAGGGCCGGGCACCCCTCCAGCACCATAGCCCAGGGTGTGAGGACCGGGCACCCCTCCAGCACCATGGCCCGGGGTGTGACGGCCGGGCACCGCTTCAGTGCCATGACCCGGGGTGTGAGGGCCGGGAACCCCTTCAGTGCCATGAGTCGGCGTGTGAGGGCCGGGCACCCTTTCAGTGCCATGAATCGGGGTGTGAGGGCCGGGCACCCCTTCAGCCCCATGACCCGAGGTGTGAGGGTCGGCCACCCGTTTAGGTCTATAACCAGGTCTGTGAGGGCCGGGCATACCTTCAGTGCCATGGCCAGGGGTGTGACGGACGGGCACCGCTTCAGTGCCATGACCCGGGGTGAGAGGGCCGGGCACCCCTTCAGTGCTATGACCCGGGGTGTGAGGGCCGGGCACACTTTCACTGACATGACCCGGGGTGTGAGGGCCGGGCACCCCTTCAATGACATGACCAGGGGTGTGAGGGCCGGGCACCCCTTCAGTGCCATGTGTCGGGGTGTGAGGGCCGGGCACCCTTTCAGTGCCATGAATCGGGGTGTAGGGCCGGGCACTACTTTAGGTACATGACCCGGGGTGTGAGGGCCGGGCAAACCTTCAGTGCCATGGCCACGGGTGTGAGGGCCGGGCACCTCATCAAACCCTTGGCCAGGATGTGAGGGCCGGGTACCCCTTTAGTGCCATGAAATGGGGTGTGAGGCCAGGCACCCCTACAGAGCTATGAACCGGGGTGTGAGGGCCGGGCACCCCTCACATGACACGGGGTGTGAGGGCCAGGCTCGATTTCAGTGACGTCGGGGTGTGAGGGCCGGCCACCCCTCCAGCACAATGACCTGGGGAATGAGGGCCGAGCACCCCTTCAGTGCTATGACCCGGGGTGTGAGGGCCGGGCACAATTTCACTGACATGACCCGGGGTGTGAGGGCCGGGCATCCCTTCAATGACATGACCCGGGGTGTGTGGGCCGGGCACCCTTTCAGTGCTATGTCCCGGGGTGTGAGGGCCGGTCACTCCTTCAGTGCCATGACCCGGGGTGTGAGGGCCGGGCACCCCTTCAGTCCCATGACCCGGGGTGTGAGGGCCGGGCACTCGTTTAGGTCTATGACCAGGGGTGTGAGAGCCGGGCACTCGTTTAGGTCTATGACCACGGGTGTGAGGGCGGGGAACACCTTCAGTGCCATGGCCCGGGGTGTGACGGCCGGGCACCGCTTCAGTGCCATGACCCGGGGTGTGAGGGCCGAGCACCCCTTCACATGACACGGGGTGTGAGGGCCGGGCACCTTTTCAGTGCCATAACCTGGGGGGTGAGGGCCGGGCTCGATTTCAGTGCCATGAATCAGGGTGTGAGGGCCGAGCACCCTCCAGCACCATGACCCCAGGGTGTGAGGGCCGTGCATACCTTCAGTGCCATGGCCAGGGGTGTGACGGCCGGGCACCCCTTCAGTGCCATGACCCGGGGTGTGAGGGCCGGGCACCCCTTCAGTGACATCACCCGAGGTGTCAGGGCAGGGCCCCCCTTCAGTGCCATGAGCCGGGGTGTGAGGGCCGGGCACCCCTCCAGTGCCATGAAAAGGGGTGTTAGGGCCGGGGACCCCTACAGAGCTATGAACCGGGGTGTGAGGGCCGCGCACCCCTTCACATGAGACGGGTGTGAGGGCCGGGCACCCTTTCAGTGCCATGAATCGGGGTGTGATGGCCGGGCAGCCCTTCAGCTCCATGACCCGTGGTGTGAGGACCGGGAACCGCTTCAACCCCATGACCCGGGTAGTGAGGCCGAACGCTAAGGAACCATGACCGGGGGTGTGCGGGCCGTGCACCCTGCTCCAGTGACATGACCCGGGGTGTGAGTGCCGGGCACTATTTCAGTGCCATGAAATGGGGTGTCAAGGCCGGGCAACCCTACAGTGCTGTGAACCGGGGTGTGAGTCCGGGCACCCCTTCACATGACCCGGGGTGTGAGGGCCGGGCACCCCTTCAATGCCATGAATCGGGGTATGAGGGCCGGGCACCCCTTCAGCACCATGACCCGGGGTTTGAGGGCCGGGCTCGATTTCAGTGCCATGAATCGGGGTGTGATGTCCGGGCACCCTTTCTGCTCCATGACCCGTTATGTGAGGGCCGGGCACCCCTTCAGCACCATAGCCCAGGGTGTGAGGACCGGGCACCCCTCCAGCACCATGGCCCTGGGTATGAAGGCCGGGCACCGCTTCAATGCCATGACCCGGGGTGTGAGGGCCGGGAACCCCTTCAGTGCCATGAGTCGGCGTGTGAGGGCCGGGCACCCTTTCCGTGCCATGAATCGGGGTGTGAGGGCCGGGCACCCCTTCAGCCCCATGACCCGAGGTGTGAGGGTCGGCCACCCGTTTAGGTCTATAACCAGGTCTGTGAGGGTAGGGGCATACCTTCAGTGCCATGGCCAGGGGTGTGACGGACGGGCACCGCTTCAGTGCCATGACCCGGGGTGAGAGGGCCGGGCACCCCTTCAGTGACATGACCCGGGGTGTCAGTGCCGGGCACCCCTTCAGTGCCATTAGCCGGGGTGTGAGGCAGGGGCACCTTCAGTGCCCATGAGCAGGTGTGAGGCTGAACACCCCCCAACAGAGCTATGAACCGGGGTGTGAGGGCCAGACGCCTTTTCACATGACACGGCGTGTGAGGGCCGGTCACCTTTTCAGTGCCATGAACCAGGGTGTGAGGGCCGGGCACCCGTTCAGTGCCATGATTCGGGGTGTGATGGCCGGGCACCCCTTCAGCTCCATGACCCGGTATGTTTGGGCCGGGCACCCCTCCAGCACCATGGCCCGGGGTGTGAGGTCCGGGCAGCCCTCCAGCACCATGGCCCGGGGTGTAAGGGACGGGCACCCCTTCAGTGTCAAGAACCGGGGTGTCAGGGCCGGACACCCCTCCAGCACTATGGCCCGGGGTGTGACGGCCGGGCACCGCTTCAGTGCCATGACCCGAGGTGTGAGGGCTGGGCACCCCTTCAGTGCCATGAGCCGGGTTGTGAGGGCCGGGCACGCCTTTAGTGCCATGAAACGGGGTGTGAGGGGCCGGGCACCCCTACAGAGCTATGAACTGGGGTGTGAGGGCCGGGCACCCCTTCACATGACACGGGGTGTGAGGGCCGGGCACCTTTTCAGTGCCATGACCTGGGGTGTGAGGGCCGGGCTCGATTTCAGTGACATGAATCGGGGTGTAAGCGCCGGGCACCCCTCCAGCACCATGACCCGGGGTATGAGGGCCGGGCACCCCTTCAGTGCTATCACCCGGGGAGTGAGGGCCTGGCACCCTTTCAGTGACATGACCCGGGGTGTGAGGGCCGGGCACCACTTCAATGACATGACACTGAGTGTGTGGGCCGGGCACCCTTTCAGTGTCATGACCCGGGGTGTGAGGGCCGGTCACTCCTTCAGTGCCATGACCCGGGGTGTGAGGGCTGGGCACCCCTTCAGCCCCATGACCTTGGGTGTGAGGGCCGGGAACCCCTTCAGCTCCATGACCCGTGGTGTGAGGGCCGTGCACACCTTCAGTGCCATGGCCAGGGGTGTGACGGCCGGGCACCGCATCAGTGCCATGACCCGGGATGTGAGGGCCGCGCACCCTTTCACATGACACGGGTGTGAGGGACGGGCACCCTTTCAGTGCCATGAATCGGGGTGTGATGGCCGGGCAGCCCTTCAGCTCCATGACCCGTGGTGTGAGGACCGGGAACCGCTTCAACCCCATGACCCGGGTAGTTAGGGCCGGGCACCCCTTTAGGTCCATGACCCGGGGTGGGAGTGCCGTGCACCCCTTCAGTGACATGACCCGGGGTGTGAGTGCCGGGCACTATTTCAGTGCCATGAAATGGGGTGTAAAGGCCGGGCAACCCTACAGTGCTGTGAACCGAGGTGTGAGGGCCGGGCACCCATTCAGTGCCATGAATCGGGGTGTGAGGGCCGGGCACCCCTTCAGCACCATGACCCGGGGTGTGAGGGCCGGGCTCGATTTCAATGCCATGAATCGGGGTGTGAGGGCCAGGCACCCCTCCAGCACCATGACCTGCGGTATGAGGGCCGAGCACCCCTTCAGTGCTATTTCCCGGGGTGTGAGGGCCGGGCACATTTTCACTGACATGACCCGGCGTGTGAGGGCCGGGCACCCCAGCAATGACATGACCTGGTGTGTGGGCGGGCACACTTTCAGATGCTATGACCACAGGGGGTGTGAGGGCCAGTCTCTCGATCCGTGCAGCCCAGGGTGTGAGGGCAGACGCCCCTTCAGTCCATGGCCAGGGGTGTGAGGGCGGGCTCGTTTAGGTCTATGACCAGGGTGTGAACTGGGCACTCGTTTAGGTCTATGACCCTGGGTGTGAGGCGGGCACACATTCAGTGCCATGGCCAGGGGTGTGGCACCGCTTCAGTGCCATGACCCGGGGTGCGAGGGCCGAGCACCCCTTCAGTGACTTGCTGAAGCGAGGTGTGAGGGCCAGGCACTGCAGAGCTATGAACACCGGGGTGGGGCCGTGAACCTTCACATGACAGGGGGCGTGAGGCGTGGCACCTTTCGATGCCATGACCCAGGAGTGTGGGCGGGCACCCTTTGTTGCCATGAATCGGGGTGTGTGTCCAGGCGCCCTTCTGCTCCATGACCCGGGATGTGAGGGCCGGGCTCGATTTCAGTGCCATGAATCGGGGTGTGAGGGCCGGGCACCCCTCCAGCACCATGACCTGCGGTATGAGGGCCGAGCACCCCTCCAGCACCATGGCCCGGGGTGTGAGGCCCGTGCACCCTTCCAGCACCATGGCCCGGGGTGTAAGGGACGGGCACCCCTTCAGTGTCAAGAACCGGGGTGTCAGTGCCGGACACCCCTCCAGCCCCATGACCCGGGGTGTGAGGGCCGGGAACCCCTTCAGCCCCATGACCCTTGGTGTGAGGGCCGTGCATACCTTCAGTGCCATGGCCAGGGGTCTGACGGCCGGGCACCGCTTCACTGCCATGACCCGGGGTGTGAGGGCCGGGCACCCCATCAGTGTCATGATCCGAGGCGTCAGGGCAGGGCCCCCCTTCAGTGCCATGAGCCGGGGTGTGAGGGCCGGGCACCCCTCTAGTGCCTTGAAACGGGGTGTGAGGGCCGGGCACCCCTACAAAGCTATGAACCGGTGTGTGAGGGCCGCGCACCCCTTCACATGACACGGGTGTGAGGGACAGGCACCCTTTCAGTGTCATGAATCGGGGTGTGATGGCCGGGCCGCCCTTCAGCTCCATGACCCGTGATGTGAGGACCGGGAACCGCTTCAACCCCATGACCCGGGTAGTGAGGGCCCAGGCACTTGCTGAAGTCCATGACCCGAGGTATGAGGCCGTGCACCTTCAGGGACATGACCGAGTCAAGTGCCGACCTTCAGTGCATGAAATGGGGTGTGACGGCCGGGCAGCCCTACGTGCTGTGACCCGGTATGTGAGGGCAGGCACCCTCAGCACCATGGCTGGGGTCGCTGAGGACCAGGGGCACCCCTTCAGCACCAGGAGATGGCTGACCAGGCACCATATTTATGACCCGGGGTGTGAGTGCCGGGCACCCCTTCAGTGCCATGAGTCGGGGTGTGAGGGCCGGGCACCCTTTCAATGCCATGAATCGGGGTGTAGGGCCGGGCACCACTTTAGGTACATGACCAGGGGTGTGAGGGCCGGGCAAACCTTCAGTGCCATGGCCACGAGTGTGAGGGCCGGGCACCTCATCAGTGCCATGACCCGGGATGTGAGGGCCGGGTATCCCTTCAGTGACATGACCCGGAGTGTGAGGGCCTGGCACCCCTTTAGTGACATGACCCGGGGTGTGAGGGCCGGGTACCCTTTCAGCACCATGACCCTGGGTGTGAGTGCCGGGCACCCCTTCAGCACCATGACACGGTGTGTGAGGGCCGGGCACCCCTTCAGTTCCATGAACCGGGGTGTGAGGGCCGGGCACCCCTTTAGTGGTATGAACCGGGGTGTGAGGGCCGGGCACCCCTTCACATGACCCGGGGTGGAAGGGCCAGGCACCCCATCAGCACCATGACCCGGGGTGTGAGGGCCGTGCACACCTTCAGTACCATGACCCGGAGTGTGAGGTTCGGGCACACCTTCAGTGACATAGACCGGGGTATGAGGGCCGGGCACCCCTTCAGTGCGATGTCCCTGGGTGTAAGGGCCGGGCACCCTTTCAGTGACATGAACCGGGGTGTGAGGGCCAGGCACCCCTTCAATGACATGACCCGTAGTGGATTGGCCGGGCACCCTTTCAGTGCCATGACCAGGGGTGTGAGGGCAGGTCACTCCTTCAGTGCCATGACCCGGGGTGTGAGGGCCGGGCACCCCTTCAGCCCTATGACCCGGGGTGTGATGGCCGGGCACCCGTTTAGGTCTATGACAAGGGGTGTTAGGGCCGGGCACACCTTCAGTGCCATGTCCAGGGGTGTGACGCCCGGGCACCGCTTCAGTGCCATGACCTGGGTTGTGAGGGCCGGGAACCCCTTCAGTGACATGACCCGGGGCATCAGGGCCGGGCACCCCTTCAGTGCCATGAAACGGGGTGTGAGGGCCGGGCTCGATTTTAGTTCCATAAATCTGGGTGTGAGGTCCGGGCATCCCTCCAGCACCATTACCCGGGGTTTATGGGCAGGGCACCCCTTCAGTGCTATGACCCGGGGAGTTAGGGCCGGGCACCCTTTCAGTGACATGACCCGGGGTGTGAGGGCCGGGCACCCCTTCAAAGACATAAGAACATAAGAACATAAGAATGGAGGAAACTGCAGCGGGCCTATTGGCCCATACTGGGCAGTCCCATTTACACTCAACCCCTATTACTCATATAAGCATCCAACCTATGTTTGAAGCTATCCAGCGTATTGGAGTTAATGATGATATTTGGTAACTTGTTCCATTCATCC
>NW_024742711.1:0-2177 GCF_018991925.1 Homarus americanus
GTAGTGGACGTCTCCCCTACAACTGCGTAGCTGCAGGCCACCTGCGACGTCTTCCCTAGCAACCAAACTAGCGGCCCAGGGCGGGGGGCGTCACCAGATGCCACCGTATCCTAACAGCAGAGACAAAAGACCGGCTACTTTCTGGGGTTTCCCACCATGACTCACCGCTGACTCACGGCTGCTGGGTATATAAGCTCTGTCTCTCCATTGAGATTCATTCTGGCCTCTCTACTTGAACACGCAACACCTCCTCCTCCGCCACTGCCTGGCGGCCCTCGCTTCTCCTCCGCCTGCCTGGCGGCCCTCGCTTCTCCTCCGCCTGCCTGGCGGTCCTCGCTCCCGCCAGCGAGTATGGCGACCCACCAGCTGTCCTTCTCTGAGCTTCCTCACCAACCAGCTCTCATTCTGCTCTCGGTTCCTGAACACGCAACACCTCCTCCAAGCAAGCTCCTGCTGTCCCGTTCTCATTCAACCAGGAGGCCAGCAACAGGCAACATCTTCTCTAACGAAGCTCCTGCACATCTACCTCCTTCAACACGCTACTCACCGAACGTGTCTACTGAGCAGCTCCTCACCACACGGCACCTCCAGCACCAGACTGTCTACCATATAACTTATATTATATAAGAAAACCACCTTAGAGTTTCCATCCATCCTGAGTGCTAGACAACATTATATCACGAAACCCTACAACACCAACACGCAATTGCACCTATACAAAGCACTGATCAGACTACACTTAGAATACCCTCCGATACCTCTGAACACAATCGCAAGAACAAATCAACTTAAATTTCAAGCAGTGCAAAATATAGCCCTCAGAAGAGCAGCAAAACACCAACCACCATACACACAAACAGCACAAGACATACACACAGAACACGGCATAGACCCACTCAACACCAGAATACACACCCAAGCAAATGCAATATGGGAAAAAATCCAGCAAGAACAGGATCCCATACTAAACCAACTATTTGAGGAAAACAACAACACATCGCACAGATGGTGGCCTAGAAGCAGGAAAAATGATAACGAAGAACCAGAGCCTCCATATACACAATAAAAAAGAACCAAAAGATGGGCACAACTCTCCAGTCACTCAAGGACCTGGAGGGACCCCACAAATAAACAAAAACCTAAATAGTTCACAAACACCCACAATAAAAAAAAAAATAAAAACGCAAAGATGGGGATCATCCCTCCAGTGCCATAATGTGCCCCAAGGAAACATCAAATAGAACAACTTAGCTTAGCTTGGCTGAGACCGGCCTTCCCTAACCCCATGAACCACTAAGGCAGCACTGTTGACGGAAGACAAAAAAACCCGTCTCCGCAAGGTGGATAGCCCACCTGCTGTTAACCTCCTCCTCTAATTCCCACTTCTTAACTTTACATTGTACTGTACCCTTCTTGCACCCTCAGAGCTAGTGCTCTCTTCTCTCCGTATAACCAACCAACCAACCAATCTCTTCTTCTAGCTACAGCCGCAGCAAGCAACACCACCTCCTCCGCCGCTGCCTGGCGGCCCTCGCTCCCGCCGGCGAGCATGGCGACCCACAAGCTGTCCTCCTCTGAGCACCCTCACCAACCAGCTCTCCAGTGGCGTAGCTAGAGTGTGTGCCGCCCAGGGCGGCCCTTGAGTTTGCCCCCTGCCCTTGTAGGAATTCGTGGTATAATGTTGTCTAGCACTCAGGATGGATGGAAACTCTAAGGTGGTTTTCTTGTATAATATAAGTTATATGATAGACAGTCTGGTGCTGGAGGTGCCGTGTGGTGAGGAGCTACTCAGTAGAGACGTTCGGTGAGTAGCGTGTTGAAGGAGCTTCGTTAGAGAAGATGTTGCCTGTTGTTGGCCTCCTGGTTGAATGAAAGCTGGACAGCGTGGAGCTTGCTGGAGGAGGTGTTGCGTGTTCAGGAAGATGGGCCAGAATGAATCTCAATGGAGAGACAGAGCTTATATACCCAGCAGCCGTGAGTCATCTATGAGTCATGTTGGGAAAACCCGAGAAAGTCGCCGGTCTTTGGTTCCGTTGCTAAGATACTGCGGCATCTGGTGACGCCCCCGCCTTGCCGCTAGTTTGGTTGCTAGGGAAGATGGTAGCAGCTGGTGGCTGCGGCTACGCAGTTGTAGGGGAGAAGTCCACTACACCCTCACAAAAAATACATATTGCACA